>NC_057802.1:199602546-199876604 GCF_018294505.1 Triticum aestivum | reverse complement strand
AGCCCCGAGTGAGAGGGTTGCTCACCACTCGGTAGGATTTTCAAACTTAGGCGAGTACTGGACTGCAGCTAAGCCCCCGAGTGAGAGGATTGCTCATCACTCGGTAGGAATTTTCAAACTTAGGCGAGTACTGGACTGCAGCTAAGCCCCCGGGTGAGAGGATTGCTCACCACTCGGTGGGATTTTTCAACTTAGGCGAAGCGAATTCGCAGCTAAGCCTCCGAGTGAGAGGCTTGCTCTTCACTCGGCAGGATTTTTTTTTAAAACTTAGGCAAAGCGGATTCGCATCTAAGGCTTCGAGGGAGAGGCTTGCTCTTCACTCGGCAGGATTTTTTCAAACTTAGGCGAAGCGGATTCGCATCTAAGGCACCCACTGGGGGATTTAGAACATATAAAAAAGGAACAACAATCATATAGGAGACTGTAAAACTGTGTCTTTGATAATCAAACTTGAAGGTATTTCTTATTACATCTCAATAGTCTTAATGCTTAAGTGTAAAAGGGGCGGAGCAACTCCGCATTCCAAGCGCGTGGCTCGTCTTTCTTGTGCTCGACATTGTAAAGGTGGTATGCTCCGTTGTGGAGCACTCTGGTGACAATGAAGGGGCCTTCCCAAGCAGGAGTGAGCTTGTGTGGTTTCTGATGATCCACTCGAAGAACCAAGTCTCCCTCTTGAAATGCTCGACCTCTCACATTTCTGGCGTGGAACCGACGCAGGTCTTGCTGATAAATGGTCGACCAGATCAGGGCCATCTCTCTTTCCTCTTCCAGGAGATCAACTACGTCTTGTCGAGCCTGTTCCGCTTCATCTTCTGAGAAAAGCTCGACTTGGGGTGCATTGTGAAGCAAGTCACTCGGAAGTACAGCTTCAGCTCCATAGACCAAGAAGAATGGAGTTTGGCTAGTCGACCGATTAGGAGTTGTCCTCAATCCCCAAACCACTGATGGAAGTTCATCGACCCAGGCACCTGCTGCATGCTTGAGATCACGCATCAATCGGGGTTTCAGTCCTTTGAGAATCAATTCGTTTGCTCTTTCTGCTTGTCCATTCGACTGGGGATGGGTGACTGAAGCATAGTCGACTTGAGTGCCTTGGGAAGCGCAGAAGGCTCTGAACTCATCAGAATCGAAGTTCGACCCATTTTCAGTGATGATGCTGTGCAGAACACCATATCTGAATGTTAACTCTCTGATGAAGCTGACAGCAGTACTGGCCTCAAGATTTTTGATAGGCTTGGCTTCAATCCATTTAGTAAACTTGTCGACTGCCACGAGCACATGAGTGAAGCCGCTCCTACCAGTCCTCAGAGGCCCAACCATATCCAATCCCCAAAGAGCAAAGGGCCAGACGAGTGGAATGGTCTTCAGGGCTGATGCAGGCTTGTGAGACATGTTGGAGTAAATCTGGCAACTTTCACATTTGTCGACTATTTCTTTCGCCATTTCATTCGCTCGTGGCCAATAAAATCCCACTCGGTATGCTTTGGCCACAATGGTCCGAGAGGACGCATGGTGACCACAGGTCCCCGAGTGGATGTCGTTGAGGATCACTCACCTTCTTCTGGTGTTATGCATTTCTGGCTGACTCCAGTTACACTTTCTCTGAACAGCTGTCCTCTTATCATAGTAAAGGCTTTGGATCGACGGACGATCTGTCGAGCCTCTTCTTCATCCTCTGGGAGTTCCTTCCTAAGAATGTATGTGATGTATGGCACTGTCCAGTCGGGAGTGATGACCAAAACTTCCATGATCAAGTCGACCACGGCTGGGACTTCAACTTCAGTCGGATCAGTGGCACTCTTTGGTTGTGGTGGCTCTTCAGTGAAAGGATCTTCCTGAACTGAAGGCGTATGACTATGTTCCAAAAACACATTGCTAGGAATGGCCTCCCTCTTGGAACCTATCTTTGCCAAATCATCAGCTGCTTGATTTTTCAGCCGCGTATATGATGGAGCTCTAACACCTCAAACTTCTTTTCCAATTTTCTCACTGCATTACAGTAACCAGTCATAGCTGGGCTTCTGACGTCCCACTCCTTCATTACTTGATTAACCACCAAATCCGAGTCGCCGTAGACCATGAGGCGACGGACGCCGAGTGAAATGGCCATACGCAACCCATACAGAAGTGCTTCATATTCAGCTTCATTGTTGCAGGAGTCAAAATGAATCTAGAGAACATAGCTGAGCTTGTCGCCTCGGGGGGATACCAATACCACCCCAGCCCCGGAACCATTCAGCATCTTGGATCCATCAAAGAACATGGTCCAATGCTCCGAGTGAATCTGAGTCGGCAATTGCTGTTCGACCCACTCGACGAGGAAATCTGCTATTACTTGGGACATGATAGCTTTCTTTGCCTCAGACTTGATATCCAAGGGAAGGAGTTCAATCGCCCACTTTGCCACTCGACCAGTTGCATCTCTGTTGTTCAGAATTTTTGACATTGGTGCGTCGCTGACAACTGTAATGGAGTGGTCAGAGAAATAATGCGCAACCTTCTTCATGGTCATGTAAATTCCATAGACAAGCTTCTGATAATGCGGATATCTTTGCTTGGATGGAGTCAGGACTTCAGAAACATAGTATACTGGGCGCTGAACTTTATAGGCTTTTCCTTCTTCTTCCCGCTCGACCGTGAGTATTGTACTGACAACTTGTCCAGTGGCTGCAATATAAAGCAGTAAAGG
Organism: Triticum aestivum; assembly: GCF_018294505.1. Taxonomy (NCBI): domain Eukaryota; kingdom Viridiplantae; phylum Streptophyta; class Magnoliopsida; order Poales; family Poaceae; genus Triticum; species Triticum aestivum. The sequence goes on along the minus strand of NC_057802.1, from coordinate 199,873,915 downwards.
CTCTTTGCTGATTGGGGCAGCGAGCACTGGCTGGGTGGAAAGCAGGGCTTTGAGCTCTGCAAACGCTGCATCAGCTTCAGGAGTCCACTCGAACTTGTCAGATTTCTTCATCAGTCGGTAAAGAGGCAATGCCTTTTCACCGAGGCAAGAAATAAATCGACTCAAGGCGGCCAAACAACCAGTAAGCTTTTGCACGTCATGCACACGCACATGGCGTTTCATCCGGAGTGTAGCCCCAACTTTTTCTGGGTTCGCGTCGATCCCTCGTTCGGAAACGAGAAAACCGAGTAACTTTCCTCCTGGAACTCCGAATGTGCATTTTGACGGATTAAGCTTGATATCATATATTCTTAGGTTGGCAAAGGTTTTGGCAAGGTCAGTCAGCAGGTCAGAACCTTTACGCGACTTGACCACAATGTCATCCATATATGCTTCCACATTCCGACTGATTTGAGTGAGCAGACACTTCTGAATCATCCTCATAAATGTGGCACCAGCGTTCTTGAGACCAAATGGCGACATAACAAAAGCACCCGAATGGAGTGATGAAAGCCGTTTTTATCTCATGGGGTCCATACAGTCAGATCTGATGATACCCGGAATAGGCGTCCAGAAAAGACAAATGCTCACACCCCGTAGTCGAATCGACGATTTGCTCGATGCGGGGAGAGGAAAATGATCTTTCAGGCAGGCCCAATTGATATGCTTGAAGTCAATGCACATGTGAAGTGAGTCGTCCTTCTTGGGGACCATGACAACATTGGCGAGCGACTCGGAGTGGTAAATCTCTCTTATGAACTCAGCTGCCAAGAGCCAAGCCATTTCCTCGCCAATTGCTTTTCTCTTCTATACGGCGGACCGTCGAAGATGTTCCTTGACTGGTTTCACTTTCGGGTCGACTCGCAAACGGTGCTCAGCCAGTCCCCTGGGAACACCCGGCATGTCAGAAGGTTTCCATGCAAAGATGTCCCAGTTCTCACGGAGGAACTAGATGAGCGCTTCTTCCTATTTACTGTCGAGTGATGTTGAGATATGAATAGGAGCAGCATTAGGATCGGTCGGGTGAATATGAATCGGCTTCGTTTCACCAGACAACTGAAACGAAGAATCTGTGGAAGGCTTCTTGGCTTGCAGCAAATCACTCGAATCTGCATTCTTCCGGTATTCTTGCATTTCGACTACTGCCATTTGTGCATCGGTGATTTTTGAGCCCTTCTGGAAGCACTCTTCTGCCTTCTGCCGATTGCCAGTGATTGTGATCACTCCTCTGGGACCAGGCATCTTCAATTTGAGGTACACGTAACATTGTCGAACCATAAAACGTGCATAAGCAGGCCTACCCAGAATAGCATGATAAGCACCCTGGAAATCCAGTACTTCAAATGTCAACTTTTCCTTGCGGTAATTCTTGGAATCACCGAAAACCACGTCAAGGGCAATCTGACCGAGTGATTCGGCTTTCTTTCCAGGGATAACGCCATGGAAACTCATATTTCTTTCACTAACCTTGGACATCAGAATGCCCATCCCTTTCAAGGTTTCAGCATAAAGGATATTCAGGCCGCTACCATCATCCATTAGCACTTTGGTCAGTTGAGTGCCTTCAACAACTGGGTCGACCACCAATGCTTGCCTCCGAGGGGTGGCTATACGTGCTGTGTAATCAGACTGGTCGAACGTGATGGCAGTCTGGGACCACTTCAAATAACTGGTGTTGCCGGAGCAACCGTGTTCACTTCTCTGTTGATAACTTTCAGTCGACTTTTGCTCTCAACATCAGCAAAAATCATCATAGTGGAATTGACGTTTGGAAAACCATCATCATCTTATTCTTTATCCTCATCCTTGTTCAACTCCATTTCCTTCTCATTGGGTTGCTCTTCTCGGAACTGCTGGATCAGAACCCGACACTGTCGAGTGGTATGTTTAGGATAAATCAGATTACCTTCTTCATCCTTCTTGGTGTGAATGTGGCATGGTAAATCCAACACATCATTTTCGGCCTGATCTTTCACTTTCTTGGGGTCCAGGGCCCTTTGGGCTTTCCCTTGAACTTCCCTTGAGCCACAACTAAAGCTTCACCAGGAGTAGCTGACTCGGCCTTCCGCTTCTGTTTCCGATTGGAAGTACCCCAACCAGTGTCCTGACCGACTGGTTTGCTCTTTCCACTGCGGAGTCAATCTTCTTCTTCTCCGTTAGCGTACCGAGTGGCTATTTCCATCATCCGAGTCAGGGACATATCTCCTGTCCGACCAAATTTCAGGACTAGCTCTCGATACTTAACGCCTTCCTTGAAGGCACAAACTGCTTGATGCTCGGACACATTTTCCACGGTGTGGTGCAAAGTGGTCCACCTCTGAATGAAATCTCTCAGAGTTTCACTCGGTTTTTGCACACAATGCTGCAATTCTGTTAACCCTGCTGGTCGTTTGCAAGTACCTTCAAAAGTTCTAACAAACACCCGGGCGAGTTCCTCCCAACTGAATATACTGCCAGGTGCTAACTGAGTAAACCATGCTCTGGCCGAGCCTTCCAACATCAGAGGAAGGTGCTTCATGGCCACTTCATCATTGCCGCCACCGATCTGTACAACAACTCGATAATCTTCAAGCCAAGTGTCAGGCTTGGACCCACCAGTGAACTTGCTGACTCCAGTCGCCAACCTGAAGTTGGGAGGAATCATTGCGGCCCTGATGGCTCTGCTGAAACACTCTTGACCTGAAACATGCAATTTGCTGCCAGTCGGGTGATTTCTGTCATGGCCCTCTCTGTGCGCCCTGTTCCTATCAACCAGACCTTGAACGAGAATAGATCTCGCATCAACGCCCGGCTCCCTTGGGTCGACTGGTATTCTTCGCTCGCCACTGTGAGGGCGTCTGTCATCATGCTGTCGAGGCACATATGATCCACTCCTCGGAGGGGGTGTGGGCACTCGACGACGGTCGTCACGACCGAGTCGGTGATCATACTGCTCGTGGTTTCTATACTGATCCTGCCGGTACCCGTGACCCTCACGCCGCGGAGGCGATCTTGGGCTATGGGCCGACTAAGGGAGTCCTGGATTAGGGGGTCCTCGGATAGCCGGACTATATACTTTAGCCGGACTGTTGGATTATGAAGATACAAGATTGAAGACTTCGTCCCGTGTCTGAATGGGACTCTTCTTGGCGTGGACGGCAAGCTTGGCAATACGGATATGTAGATCTCCTCCCTTGTAACCAACTCTGTGTAACCCTAGCCCCCCTCCGGTGTCTATATAAACCGGAGGGTTTAGTCCGTAGGACAACAACAATCATACCATAGGCTAGCTTCTAGGGTTTAGCCTCTACGATCTCGTGGTAGATCAACTCTTGTAATACTCATATCATCAAGATCAATCAAGCAGGAAGTAGGGTATTACCTCCATCGAGAGGGCCCGAACCTGGGTAAACATCGTGTCCCCCGCCTCCTGTTACCATCCGCCTTAGACGCACAGTTCGGGACCCCCTACCCGAGATCCGCCGGTTTTGACACCGACATTGGTGCTTTCATTGAGAGTTCCACTGTGCCGCCACCGTAAGACTAGATTGCCCCTTCGACCATCGGCAATGATGCAATCCAGGGTGAGGTTTTCCTCCCCAGACAGATCTTCGTATTCGGCGGCTTCGTACTGCGGGCCAACTCGCTTGGCCATCTGGAGCAGATCGAGAGCTACGCCCCTGGCCATCAGGTCAGGTTTGGAAACTTGAACTATACTGCCGACATCCGCGGAGACTTGATCTTCGATGGGTTCGAACCCATGTCAGGAACGCCGCACAATCACGATGAGCATGACTTAGCTCTGTCGTCGGATAGTGTTCGGGAGATCACACCTGCAACTACTCCGACCCTCAATCTGGAACAAATTGCGCCATCTGAGGACGGGTGGATAGACCCCGCCACGAAGGCCGCACTCTCAGTGGCGATAGAGCCGAATACTGACTTCACCTCCTACGAGAGCCGTGTTGCCGAACCGTTGGATTCGTCCCCGGCCACGGGCTCCGAGACGCTTGCGTCCGTGCCTATCGAATCCGATTGGGCACCGATCATGGAGTTTACCTCCGCAGATATCTTTCAGCACTCGCCTTTTGGTGATGTGCTAAATTCATTAAGGTCTCTCTCCTTGTCAGGAGAACCTTGGCCGAACTATGTCCGGCTAGAATGGGATGCGGACGACCAAGAAATTCACTCCCCACCCACCACCCACTTAGTAGCCACTGTCGACGATTTAACCGACATGCTCGACTTCGACTCCGAAGACATCGACGGTATGGACGACGATGCAGGAGACGAACAGGAACCACCGCACACAGGGCGCTGGACAGACACTTCATCACACGATATATATATATATATGGTGGATACACCCAAAGAAAACAATGACGAGGAACGGAAGGATGCAGCGAAGGATAGCTCCCTTGAGAAGCAACCAAAGCGACGGCGTAGGCGCCGCTCCAAATCCCGCCTCAGCAAAAACTGCGATAAGAGCGCAAGAAAAAATAACACCCCAGTCGACTCCAGAGGAAACGACGACCACATTGACCCAGCGATAGAGCAGGATGAACCAGCGAACGGCGAATATAGTACGGAGCCGCTGTCCAATCACGTCGACGCCGAGGATAAAGCTCATCAACCTCTCTCCGGAGAGGAAAACAGTCCGGACGACGACGCACACATCATCCCGGAAAGGCACTTGGAACAAGAGAACATCCGTAGAAGGCTTATTGCCACCGCGAGGAGTCTGAAGAAGCAGAAGCAAAGGCTTAAGGCCTCGTAGAATACGCTCAACAGTAGATGGAACAAAGTGCTCGACACTAAAGAAAAGTATGGTGGTAGTTGCCACACAAAGAGCTATCCAAAGCGCAAGTTGTTGCCTGAATTCGATGATGAGGCCTTAGAGCCCACACAGCCGAAAAACAAAATGGCCGACCCGTCGGATCGACCACCTCATGGCCGCGATAGGGCCGCTAACGAGGCCGCACATAAGTCAGCACATGATCCACGAGAGGACTTGCATCAAAAAGCCAGCTTGACCAGATCCATCTACGGATCTGGGAAGCGCGCTCCAGCGCATAATCAAAACCGAACACTACAACCGTCAGAACGCCATGACACATCCAAATACAGGGGTGCCACGCACCCCCTATGTTTCACCGATGAGGTGCTGGATCACGAATTTCCAGAAGGATTCAAACCCGTGAACATAGAGGCGTACGACGGAATGACGGACCCTAGGGTCTGGATTGAGGACTTCATCCTCCACATCCATATGGCTCGCGGAGACGATCTCCACGCCATCAAGTACTTGCCCCTCAAGCTGAAAGGACCAGCTCGGCACTGGCTGAAGAGCCTCCCCGAAAATTCAATTGGAAGTTGGGAGGAGCTTGAGGATGCTTTTAGGGCCAACTTTCAAGGGACCTATGTCCAACCTCCGGATGCAGACGATTTAAGTCATATAATTCAACAGCCCGGAGAGTCAGCCCGAAAGCTTTGGAACAGATTTCTCACTAAGAAGAACCAAATCGTCGACTGCCCGGACGCCGAAGCCTTAGCAGCTTTCAAACACAGCGTCCGCGATGAATGGCTCGCCAGACACCTCGGCCAAGAAAAACCAAGGACAATGGCAGCCCTAACAAGCCTCATGACCCGCTTTTGCGCGGGCGAAGATAGCTGGCTGGCCCGTAGTAGCACCAGCGACCCAGGCACATCTGAAGTCAGGGATGGTAATGGAAAACCACGACGTAGTAAAAGCAAGCGTCGAAATAACGAAGACAGCCCAGACAACACGGCGGTAAACGCCGGATTCAGGGGCTCTTGACCCGTTCAACGGAAAAAGCCTTTCAAAGGCAACAGAGATGGACCGTCCAACCTCAACAAGATTCTAGACAAATTATGTCAGATTCACGGCACCTTCGATAAACCTGCAAATCACACCCACAGAGAATGCTGGGTCTTCAAGCAGGCTGGCAAGCTAAATGCCGAACACAAGGGGAGGGAGACACCAAGTGAAGATGAGGATGAGCCTCGCCAGCAAAGCACTGGGGGACAGAAAAAATTCCCACCAGAGGTCAAAACTGTGAACATGATTCACGTAACAAAAAGAAGGAGCAAACATGCACTCCGAGACACATGCGCCGTAGAGCCCGTCACCCCTAAGTTCAACCCTTGGTTGGCCCGCCCAATCACCTTTGATTGCAGGAATCACCTGACAAGTATCCGGCACGGAGGATTGGTTGCCTTGGTGCTAGACCCAATTATCGACGGATACCATCTCACCCAAGTCCTCATGGACGGCGGCAGTAGTCTTAATCTGATATATCAGGACACAGTCCGCAAAATGGGGATAGACCCGACAAGAATCATCCAAAGTAATACTACCTTTAAAGGGGTAATACCAGGCCCAGAGGCCCGCTGTACGGGCTCTCTAGTACTAGAGGTTGTATTCGGTTCTCCCGACAACTTTTGAAGTGAAAAGTTAACCTTCGACATCGCTCCATTCTGAAGCGGCTATCAAGCACTACTCGGAAGAACAGCTTTCGCTCTTTTTAATGCAGTACCGCATTACGCTTCTCTTAAGCTTAAGATGCCCAGTCCACGTGGCATCATCACAGTTAGCGGAAATGTTGAGCGTTCCTTACGCGCGGAAGAACGTGTGGCGGCTTTAGCAGCCGAACACTAAATGGCCTCTCCAACCAAGAGTAAACGGTCGGTCATCAAGACCGCGGACACGGATAGACGAGTCCAGTGCACCATTAGCTGTAACAGCTTAGATAAACCTGAGATTGGTTTGATGGATATACCCCCATAGGCGGTACCAGGGGCTTCCCGCATGTAAAAAGGACTACAGTTCGGCTCGACCTTACTTATCTTGAATTTTAATGGTTTATTGAGAATAACCAATTTTCGCACGACAACTTTCACCTAATTTTTTCTTTTTTACAGATGATAATCGTGCTACACCCTTCCAGGATACGGCACAATGGAGACACGGGCGCAGACGTGTAGCAGGGCCCCGCTCAAAGGTTTCTTTTTAGATTAAGACCCTGTGTAAACCTTTTTTACTGTCTCTTGTTGCTCCACATCCTCCGGATACTCAGTATAACCGAGAGGGATGCTGACGTTCTTGGCATTTCACCACGTCAGACTAATGCACATACCTGGAAATTCAGGGTTCAAGGGTGTTACTCAGCCCAGTATATGTTGTAAAGACCGAATACCTTAGGGAGTGTTCGGCGTCGCGAGTTTGGCCTTATATGCATCAGCTCTGAATCATGTCTTTGGTCAAATGTTGGGTTTGCCCGGCTCCCGTGTTTTGCTACCTTACGTTCCGCTCTATCGGCTAAGGTGGCACCGGGAGAACTACTGCGATTGTGCCCTGGTTCATCCGGACGAGCACCTCAGTAGAGAAAGCCGAAAACTGACTGTCATGATAAAGCATGAGACTGGTCAGCCACTCGATGACTTAGCGGAATATTCGGGATTCCTCCGCATTAATGAAGGACCGGTTTTCCCGGTCATGTACGTACGCGCACCGTATTTGGATAGTCGCGGAAATACTAGGGGCTATATAGTAGCCCCACTGTCAAACTCCTATGGTTAAGTGAAAGTGTTAAAGCAATATAGTCCGATTGCCTCGTTCGCCGTGCTACCACCTCCTTAATGGACTAAGACGTTGGATCAAGTGTGAAGACGCGCTTTTGCGAACAACCTCGCATTATATGCGTGGGGGCTGAAGCCGACGACTGCAAACTTTCAGGATATATATATATATACATAAACGACCGCACAGGAGGCATAATAATACTTTCAGCAAAAGTATAAGCACGGCCTTTATAATTCAAATAACATTGTTCTTATAATTGGGATACATGTCACTAGAACATGATACTCTTCGAGCACTGAGCCTCTATTAAACGACCGCCTTCGAGGACTTCTTCGAAATAGTGCTCGGCCGATACTCGGCCTACGGCCGAACTCTGGGTTGCAATAGCGGTGGCCTCCATCTCTGCCCAGTATGTCTTGACACGGGCAAGAGCCATCCGCGCACCCTCTATGCATGCCGACCTCTTCATAGCGTCGATATGCGGCACAGCACCAAGGAATCGTTGCACTAAGCCAAAATAACTATTCGGCTGTGGTCCTTCCGGCCAAAGATGATCCACAACAGACCTCATGGCAAGCCCGAACAAGCTATGGAGCTCAGCCCACTCGGCCATTCGCTCATTTAACAGCAGCGGACGCACCGGAACATTGAACTGCGACCAGAACAGCTTTTCCACTTCGTGATCTTTTGATCTTTGAAAAACTCGGTCGCATCAGCAGCACTCGCTGCCAAATCCACGTATGCATCTGCAGAACTCCATAATTGATCAAGAGGGGCATACTTAGGATCTCTGAACTTCGTCCACAACAAAAAGGGCTTCCCAGCTGCAATATCTCCAGCTTGACGTAGCTCCTCCTTCGTCGCTCTGATTTCCGAGCGGGCTTCCTTGGCTGCCACCATGGCTTTCTCCAGGTCCGCCGTCTTCGTTTGGCTTTCCTTTTCAAGAAGCTCATAATGGTCAGCGGCATCTTTCAACTCAATAGCCATCTTGGCTATTTTCTCTTTGCTCTCGCAATGTGCAGCCTGTTCGGCTCTTAACTCTTCGACCGCCTTTAGGGCGGCCGCATCACTCCTCCTGGCTTGTTCCTTGGCTCGGGCAAGTTCCGCCCGAAGGGTCTCCATGGCGGCAGCTCCATCTGCAGTCACAGCATATTATAGATACTAGCATTATGCTCCTCTTAATATATGTTGACCATCGGAGAATACATACCCTGTGCCTCGTCAAGCCGCCTGTTTACAAGCACGATGTTGGCATCCGCTGCATCAAGTTGCTGCTTTAGTTCGGCAAACTCACCAGTCCGGCTAGCCACCGGACCTTCAGCCACCTGCGCATGAAGGCGGCATGATTATTGCCTGGGACTATGATCCTCTATTTGCCGCCGTTTTTGACAGCAGCCAGAGTCTCAGGGGCTACTATCTGCATAGGGCACACCTAGCATGTGCGGTACCGCCAAAAAAGTATATTACTTTGCGTACCTCAAAGCCTCTCAGCAGGCTCATAAAAGCTTCATGCAACCCGCTTTCGGCGGATGAAATCCTCTCAACCACTGTACCCATTAGCGTACGATGTGCTTCTGAGATAGCCGCTTGCTCCAGAAGATTCATCAGTGCGTCTGGTCGCGCACCGGATAGTCCCGGACTCTTTTTGTTGCTCTCCTTAGGAGCCGAATAGTCCGGACTTCGGGTGGCCGAAGGGTTACCCTCTGGCCTTGGCGGATCAGGAGAAATCCTCCGTGACGACACCTCAGGGTCGTCCGCTTCACGAGGCGGGGAGGCATGGGGAGGCGTTTCGCTCTCCATCATCTCTGGAAGAAGATCCCCCGAAGATGAACTATGTCGAGAAGGGCTACGATCCGAACTACAAGACATACGTCTCGGTTATCGTCCTCCGAAATAAAGCAGGATATGTTTACTATAGAGTACTTTTGTTTACTTATAGCTCGGTAGAGGGCTGATCCCCTTGCGGGCACTGTGCGGTAAGGATACCCTCTGGGGTAGGGCCCCCGGACAAATATTTCTTCCCTGGTTTGGAAACCATTGTTTCCAAGTCTTCAGAGGCGGCCCTCTTCCTTCCTTGAGGAGAGGGGATTTTAGATCCTTCTCCCCGGTTATCCTCCTTCACGGAGGCACTAATTCCCCCGGTGTGGATGAATAATGAGTGAGGCCCGCTTTCGGATTCTTTATTCCCCCCTTTATCTTCCCCTGAGGGCGCTTGATAAGGCGCGAGCTCAAGCATTCTGGCCAGTACTGGATCTGTTGAGCCTTCGGGAAGAGGGGCCGAACACCTGATCATCTTCGCCTTTTTTACCCAGTCCTGGTCAAAGAGCGACTTTTCAGAATGATGTTGTGATAAATAACGAGACAGCATGTTCGGCCGAAGAATTACTTACTTAGGTATCTGGACCATTGCAGCTCAGACCCGCATCCTCGGTGGTGTCCGGACACTTTACTTGTGATCCAAAGAACAATCCATACATCTCTTCGTGCGTCATGCCGAAGAAGTGCTGAATAGCTCGCGGTCCTTCCGGGTTGAACTCCCACATACGGAGAGGTCGGCGTTTGCAAGGCAGGACTCGACGAACTAGCATGACTTGCATTACCTTGACAAGGCTGACATCTCTCTCGAGGAGATCTCGGATGCGACTCTGCAATGTCGGCACATCATTTATTGGCCCCCAGTCCAGCCCCTTGTTGATCCATGACGCCAGTTGTGGCGGGGGGCCGAGCGGAAGGCAGGGGCGGCTACCCACTTAGTACCGTGGGGAGCTGTGATGTAAAACCACTCACGTTGCCATAAGCTGGACACCTCCGGGAAGGAACCCTTTGGCCATGGAACATCGGCGCCTTTGCTTATTATGGCGCCTCCGCATTCTGCGTGTCGCCCATTAATCATCTTCGGCTCCACAGTCTTGAGCCATAAGCTGAAGTGTGCGGTGACGTGGAGGAAGGCCTCACACACGACGATGAACGACGAGATGTGAAGGATGGAATCCGGGGCCAGGTCATGGAAATCCAGCCCGTAATAGAACATGAGCCCCCTAACAAAGGGATCTAGACTAAGGCCTATCCCTCGGAGGAAGTGGGAGACGAATATGACACTCTCGCCTGGTTCGGGAGTAGGAATGACCTGCCCTCGAGCAGGCAGCCTATGCGAGATTTTGGCGGTCAGATACCTGGCTTCTCTTAGCTTCTTGATGTCCTCCTCTGTGACAGAGGAGGGCATCCACCGACCTTGAAGGTTGGATCCGGACATGATTGAAGGTCCGAAGCGCCTAGCCTGACCCTTGGGTGTTGGAACTCAAGGTGGGGGGAAAATTCGATTGAGTGCGAGAAGAAAAGGACAGGCCTTGGCCTCTTTATAAAGAGGGTGAATATCAAGCATACTCCGCGTGGCCGTTTGAAACTTGCCTAAAATCGAGGAGTCATACCAACAGGCACGATTGGGTTACCCACGCCCGTATTGATGAGAATCCCGTAATAAGGGGAACACGATCTCTGCTTCGACAAGACGTGCCAATAAAACCACCTCGCGAAACATGCAGTGGCAGGCTGGGAGAAACGATTCGAATAATTACCACGCCGTGGTGTGATGTCATGTTGTGAAAAGTTGTCAGCAGATTAGATTTGTGGAAATATTATTCTCTCTACGGTGGTATGTGGAATTTGTTTTGCAGAGCCAGACACTATCCTTGTGTTCAAAATTTTCTATGGAGTATTCGGAGGAAGGACCCGCCTTGCAATGCCGAAGACAATCTGCGTGCTGGACTCATCGTTATTGAAGCCTGGTTCAGGGGCTACTGAGGGAGTCCTGGATTAGGGGGTCCTCGGACAGCCGGACTATATACTTTAGCCGGACTGTTGGATTATGAAGATACAAGATTGAAGACTTCATCCCGTGTCCGGATGGGACTCTTCTTGGCGTGGAAGGCAAGCTTAGCAATACGGATATGTAGATCTCCTCCCTTGTAACCAACTCTGTGTAACCCTAGCCCCCTCCGATGTCTATATAAACCGGAGGGTTTAGTCCGTAGGACAACAACAATCATACCATAGGCTAGCTTCTAGGGTTTAGCCTCTAAGATCTCGTGGTAGATCAACTCTTGTAATACTCATATCATCAAGATCAATCAAGCAGGAAGTAGGGTATTACCTCCATCGAGAGGGCCCGAACCTGGGTAAACATCGTGTCCCCCGCCTCCTGTTACCATCTGCCTTAGACGCACAGTTCGGGACCCCCTACCCGAGATCCGCCGGTTTTGACACCGAGACCGACTGAACTATATCTGCCATCACAGACCTGCTATGAATCCTATTCCGCGACTGAGACACTGCTGTGTTCTGCTCTCCAGCTGCCCGGAGTAGGGCCCGCATCTGCATCAAACCTCTGCCAGCTTCCGACTAGGAAGGCTGAATTGACTCTGCTATTCGGGCTGCTGCTGTGAGATTTTGAATCGGAGTGCGGTATACCTGAGGTTGAGGCAGAAAAAGATGTCGTCGACTGGATTCAGGGATCCGCTGCCGAGCACGCTCGTTGAGGGCATGTTGAAGGTTCTCCAGTCGACTGCGCTCAGCCAAGTTGGCCAGGCGCGCCTCCTCCAAGGCCCGGGCCTTGGGGGTTTCCCCAACGATGGGGGTGTGAAGTGCATCCATATTGCAGCGGCGAAGCTCTTCCTTCTGCTGCGAAGAAAGGGGCTCGGGGCGGTACTCCTCGTGAATGCGTGACGGATCGCCGCCACCATCACCGCCGTCGTTGCGGGGGAAGCCAGGAGGACTACATGGTCCGTTGACCATCAAGACTTCAGCCGCGGGATCGCTGCTATCGCACTCGGATGCAGTCTCGACGGAGCCAGTCGAACAGGCCGTAGAGAGTTTCGTCGGGCTCGATTGCCGCGACTTGTGGGGTGGCTGACTGACGGGCCACCGCGTGTCTCACCCACCGCTGGAGCCGCGACCGACCGGATCGCTTGCGCCAGCGAATAGCGGGGAGCGAGGACACCACGGGAGCCGACCGATACTGGGTCGACGGCTGCCGGAGAAGGACACCGCGGACGGACGCGCGAAAGTGCGTCGCCCCGCGGACGGGGAGCGCCTCGACATCGAGAGGAGCTTTCTGAAGCCAGGCGGAGTCGTCGGCAATGAAGACGAGCGCGCCGAGACGGATCTCACGACCCTCAGCCAAGCCATTGCCGGAAACCATGATGATAGGAATCGGAAAAAATGCAACTTCACCAAAAAGACGCTAAAGATACCTGCCCCACGGTCGGCGCCAACTGTCGTGGATCTAAGACTGACAGTAGAATGGGGGTAGATTTGAGGAGGCAAGATCTCAGCTATGGTGAAGTTGCACACACAAGGTTTACGAGTTCAGGCCCTTCGCAGTGGAAGTAACAGCCCTACGTTTAGGTGCCCGAAGGCGGTCGACTGGATTATATGTGTGTTGAGTTACAGGGGGTGCGAACCCTTGTGCCAGTGGAGGGGGTGGCTTATATAGAGTGCGCCAAGACCCCAGCCAACCCATGTTACAAGGGGTTTAAGGTACATAAAGAGATGGCGTTACTGGTAACGCTAGTAATAAAGTGACATGAATGTCCATTAAGTCTACAAAGTAAATGTCCGACCGTTGCTGCGCAGAGTGACTTTAGACCTTCTGTCCATTGAGTGTTTCCTGTGTCGGTCGAGTGACATTGGATCTTCCGAGTGGAATGCTTCTGGTCGAGTGGATGATGCTATACCTTGAATGCTTCTGACTTTAGGGCGATGTCCTAGGGGAGGGTGTCTAGGTCAGGTCTATGACCCTACCCTAGGTACATAGCTTCATCAGTCGTCGCACGCCGTCCATTGAAGACTCCGAATATTCATCTTCGGCTGCAACTGTTGTTGCGAGAGTCATCGATGAAGAAGACGATGCCACTTCATCGACCATGGCAGCACTGCATCTTGACATTGCGTCAGGCCCTTCTGCACCACCAACCTCCAACGTCGACCCTGCTCCATCATCTGCTCCTTCTGGGAACGAGTAGATGCTCTATGTCTTCAAACCTTTTTAGTCATTACTGACAAAAGGGGGAGAAGCATATGAGTTGATAGTCTTCAATCGGGTCCTTATGGGTGGTTGCATTAATTTTGCCAAGTATTTATAACTCTCGTCTTTTGATACATTTGGTTCTTTGAGTTGTAACACTTAAACTCGATGGTCGTCTGCTACATTTTCTGCTACTTTGTGATGCGATGATAAATTCCGCATGAAGCCATTCCGCAGACGTCCATTTTTCATTATGCATGTCATTATCTTTGTTATATCTTTATATGCATGATGAATTGTCTTCATAAGTTGAAGAGGATCTTCACAAAGTAAAACCTGCCATGTGCATTTGCATTCAAAAGCAAATTACTTATAAGCACATCTTCAGGGGGAGCCTTTTGCTACATATGAAGACAATCACTTAATCCTTAACTTTCACATACTTTTATCCCCGTTGAAAACTTCAACTTGTTTGTCATCAATCACCAAAAAGGGGGAGATTGTAAGTGCATCTAGTGCCACCCCTATTTGGTTTTGGAGTATTGACGACAAACTTGGTTGAGGGACTAATGTGTTTATGAGAATTGTAGGATAACACAGGTAGTAGTCCCTTATTGATTATGTTTACCTACCAGAGATGACCCCTAAAAATGTGTGAAAACATTGAAGACAATGGTGGTCTGTGAAGATGTTCACAACGAAGATTATGACTTGAGAAGACATTCACGTGAAGATTATGGAGTGCGAAGACATAGTTGTTTCGTAGTTTCCTTTTCTTCTTTGTTGAGTCATAGGAACCACCGCACTGTTAAGTGGGGTCCAAGTGAACAAAGTCAGAGTGACTGATGTGATGCTCAACCAAATCCTATGTCTTCGAGCAAAGACAATAAGAGCAAATCTTATCCAGAGCTGGATGAGTCAGCTTTACTTGTAGCCCAAGTCAAGCTGTCGCATGTGTTTGAAATCTGACCGATGGACACGTGTCAGTTACTCAGTGACCCAGGGTCATTTCGGACATATCAGGTTGGGTTGCCTCCTGGCTATAAATAACCAACCCCCTAGACCATAAATTGGTGGTTGCTCAGAGTTAGTGCACGGCTTTTGTCGTTTGAGAGCAACCCACCTCTGAAGCATTTGAGAGAGAGATCCTTGCGAGGACAAAGCCCAAAACACCCAGAGCCAAAGAGTGTTAGGCATCACTGAAGTCTTTCTGTCCGCGTGATCTAAAGACTTGTTACACTTGAGGACTGTGAATCCTCCAGCCGGTTAGGCGTCGTGTTCTGAGCATCCAAGAGTCATTGTAGATTGCCGGTGAACGAAGTCTGTGAAGGTTTGGAAGTCTACCTTGAAGACTTACTAGAGTGATTGGGCGAGGACTAAGTGTCCTTAGCTCAAGGGGAATAAGGTGAAGACGCGGTCTTCTGAGTTAAATCTCAGCCTCCCGAACCAGACGTACAGTTGTCACAGCAACTGGAACTGGTCCAACAAATCCTTGTCCTCACCAAGCAACTGGTTCTATCCTTTACCTCTCTTTACTTACAGTTTGTCTTCATGAAGTCATTGCCTGCCTGCATGATCTGATTGTGTTCACTGTGTGAAGATTGTTGTTGATTGGCTTCATACTATCTTCCATCATGATCCATACTACCTAGCTGCTAATAGTCTTCGTGCTTTCACTTCATTGCTTACTTGACTATGGCTTGCTTAGTGTAGTCTACCTTCCGCTGCATATCAATAGGTTTATTTCTACTGTTTGTCTTCAAAGCCCCCGTGTTTTGAAGAATTTCATAAAAATCGCCTATTCACCCCCCTCTAGTCGATAACTAGCACTTTTAGTGTTGTTTTTGTGGAGAAATAAAAGTTCTCGGAATGGAACAAAACTTTGCGAGGATTTTTTATATCAATAAAGATAATTTCTGGAGCCAAGAGCCACCGGAGGGGGCACCTGGGTGGGCACAACCCACCAGGGCGCGCCTGCCCTCCCAGGTGCACCCAGGTGGGTTGTCCCCACCTGGTGGCCCCGCAGACCCTGAAACCGACACTATAAAATCCTATTTTTCCAGAAAAAATGGGGAGAAAGAATTATCACAATCCACGAGACGGAGCCGTCGTCACCTCCTGTTCTTCATCGGGAGGCCAGATCTGGAGTCCGTTTGGGGCTCCGGAGAGGGGGGTCTTCGTTATTCGTCATCACCAACCCTTCTCCATTGCCAATTCCATGATGCTCCCCACCGGGAGTGAGTAATTCCTTCGTAGGCTCGCTGGTCGGTGAGGAGTTGGATGAGATTCATCATGTAATCGAGTTATTTTTGTTAGGGCTTGATCCCTAGTATCCACTATGTTCCAAGATTGATGTTGCTATGACTTTGTCATGCTTAATGCTTGTCACTTTGGGCCCGAGTGCCATGAATTCAGATCTAAACCATTTATGTTATCACAATTATATCCATGTTCTAGATCCGATCTTGCAAGTTATAGTCACCTACTACGTGTATGATCCAGCAACCCCAGAGTGACAATAGTCGGGACCACTCCCAGTGATGACCGTAGTTTGAGGAGTTCATGTATTCACCGCGTGTTAATGCTTTGTTCCGGTTCTCTATTAAAAGGAGGCCTTAATATCCCTTAGTTTCCAATATGGACCCCACTGCCACAGGAGGGTAGGACAAAAGATGTCATGCAAGTTCTTTCCATAAGCACGTATGACTATTTATGGAATACATGCCTACATTATATTTATGAACTGGAGCTAGTGCCATATCGCCCTAGGTTATGACTGTCACATGATGAATATCATCCAACAAATTACCGATCTAGTGCCTATGAATTTATCTTATATTGTTTCTGCTAAGTTACTCCTACTATCGTTACTGTTGCACTTGCTACAAAATTACTGCTATCACTGTTACCGTTACCGTTACCGTTACTGCTGCTACTATTATCAAAACTATCATATTACTTTGCTACTGATCACTTTGATGCAGATAATTAATCTCCAGGTGTGGTTGAAATGACAACTCAACTGCTAATACCTTCAAATATTCTTTGGCTCCCCTTGTGTTGAATCTATAAATTTGGGTTGAATACTCTACCCTTGAAAACTGTTGCGATCCCCTATACTTGTGGGTTATCAGTTGGTGGTCAGCCACAGGGAGAAGAAATGGCAGAGCAGCGCCACCGAGGGGGTAATGCCTATGAAGGCCTCGCACAAGAACGCAAAGGCGGAAAGGAGAGTGATGGATTATGGGTCAAGGTGCAGCGCGTGGACCTGGTAGTGCGACAAGACGGCATTGAAGAAGTCTGAAAACGGGGGTAGTAATCCGGAGAAGAGGGCATGAAGATGGAGGGCAATGGTGGTCACTTCCAATTCGGTAGAGGAGAGTGAGGCGGGCCAGATCTTCGTCGCTTTCCACTCGTTGCAATCGGCCGCGGTCACCGGGAGGACCTTGTATAGCCCCTCGCGGTTGAGCACGGTGGATCGACTAAGGGCGGGGGCCGGCCCCGTCTGGCGGACCGCCGCCATCGAGGCCCTGTTCTTCCCACTCCAATGGGACATGACGGCGCAAGATCTAGGGGGCCAGGCACGAACTTGCATGAGAAGAAAAGGGTGGAAGCCGAGCGCGCAGTGGAGCAATGATGACCCCACGAGGCGCGCCAGACTTCTGTCAGTCTAGGAAGTTGCCGATGCGACGTGGGGAAGTGGGGGCGTCCGCGTCCTGTCATGCGCCACACATCAAGCCTTGCCTGCGGGCGATTGGGGCCCGCGTTGCTTCGCCCTCCCCTCGTTGTCTTCGCCTCGAAGCCAGGTTGAGCGCGCCTTGGGCCCAGGGGCTACTGTCGGCGTTCTGGGATCGGGGGTACCTAGGCCCCTTGCCTGTAGCCCAGCACATGGCTCCTTCGACGGGCCGGCGTGGCCCAGCTCCAAGGACTCGCAAGCAAGACCCTAGCGAGGGCCCTCGCCTCACGAGGCGAACAACACAAAGGCCTCCCAAGGAGCATCTTCCCGAGCCTTCCTCCCAAGGAGCGGATATCTCTATGCAAGTACCTCACCTCGCGAGGTGTGCGATGACGTGAGCCATGACGACCAAGGACAGGCGGGCGCCAGAAGGCATGGTATAGGACAGTTTCCTCTTTCGTGCTAAGGAGGCAAGGACGTACGTGGGTTCCCAAGGAATCCACCAAAGGTTTCCATTCCAGTGCAACAAGAACAAGACCACGAGCTCGGCAGGACAGATGTCATCGCCGAGCCCACCACTGCATCATGACCAGCAGCTTTGCAGGCGAAGAGCACCTTTCGTCAGGATACGATATACTCTTGTCCCCTTTCAAATTGGTTGTTGTGGAATCCCTTCCCACCTAAGCTATGAGGGAAGAGGACCAAGGCCACTATAAATATAGGTTAGTCTCTACCATAGAGAAGGGTCAATTTCTGAGCTCTCCCGAGGCAGCTCCCACTTGTACTAGTTCATACTCATCCTCCTCGCGAGGCAATCCACCACAAAGCAGGAGAAGGGTTTTACACCGCGAGGTGCCCCAACCTGGGTAAACTACTGTGTCCACTCTTCCTTCCACTTGCATGAACTTGACAAGGCCAAGCCATGAGGTGATGAGCTTGGGGCTACAGCTAGGCTAGATCTTCACACACGCCCCAGAGTTCGAACCTTGTTTGGGTTCGGGGAGCCCCGGTTCTGACACCTGGCACTTCAGAAGATTGTAGCTCTTTATCGGTGTCATCAATCTCAACGTTGGAACAACGTCTACTAAGAGAGAACAACACCGGCAAACAAGAGGGAACACAATCAATGCAATGCAACAATATGATGCATGATCATGACATGGCAATATGTTGTGATTTGGTCTAGTGCATCTAGCAACAATTTAAATGGAGTTGGTTTGAACCCAAGGTTCAAATTCAAACCTCATATAAGAGATTTCAAATGCCATTTATTTGATTTGCCAATTCAGCAACTATAAGTTGTTCCAGCATGCATGAAAATGGCATAAACGGATTCTTTTGGATTTTTCTGATAATTTTCATATATAAACTATTTCATTTGGAGTTATAGTTGAAATTATATGAATTTTAGAAAAACATTTTCTGGAATTTCCTGGATTATTTTTAATCAAGAAAATGTTAACTCCATCAGTAGGACGACATCATGACGTCCGCAGGTCAATAGTGACAGCCCAGGTCAAACCTGACGGCTGGGACCCACACGTCAATGTAACAGGGCAGCAACAGAGGCTGGCCAGTGGGCCTGGTCAATGCTGACGTCGGCAAGGTCAAAACGGATGTGTGGGCCCCGTACGTCAGTGACACGGTGCTAAAAGTGATTTAATTAAATTAAGCTGATTATTATCGATTAGTTAAACAGCTAGGACCACCTGTCAGTGACCCAGAGATGTCATTAGCACTAACCTAAACGGGGTTAGGCCGGCGTGTAGCCGCCGCCGATGATACGTCTCCAACGTATCTGTAATTTTTTATTGTTCCATGCTACTATATTATCTGTTTTGGATGTTTTATATGCATTAATATGCTATTTTATATTATTTTTTGGACTAACCTATTAACCTAGAGCCTAGTGACAGTTCTTGTTTTTTCCTTGTTTTTGAGTTTCACAAAAGAGGAATACCAAACGGAGTCCAAACGGAATAAAACCTTCGCGATGATTTTTCTTGGACCCGAAGACAACTAGGAGACTTGGAGATGAAGTCAGAAGAGCCACGAGGCAGCCACAAGCACGGAGGGCGCGCCCCACACCCTTGTGGGCCCCTCGTGACTCCACCGACCTATTTCTTTCGCCTATATGTTCCCATATATGCCAAACCAACAGAGAGAGCGACGAAACACTTTTCCACCGCCGCAACCTTCTGTACCTGTGAGATCCCATCTAGGGGTGTTTTCCGGCGTCCTTCCGGAAGGGGGTTTGATCACGGAGGGCTTGTACATCAACACCATTACCCTTCCAATGAAGCGTGAGTAGTTTACCACAGACCTACTGGTCCATAGCTAGTAGCTAGATGGCTTCTTCTCTCTCTTTGATTCTCAATACTATGTTCTCCTCGATGTTCTTGGAGATCTATTCGATGTACTACTTTTTTGTGGTGTGTTTGCCGAGATCCGATGAATTGTGGATTTATGATCAGCTTATCTATGAATATTATTTGAATCTTCTCTGAATTCTTTTATGCATGATTTTATATCTTTGTCATTCTCTTCGAACTATCGGTTTGGTTTGGCCAACTAGATTGGTTTTTCTTGCAATGGGAGAAGTGCTTAGCTTTGGGTTCAATCTCGCGGTGTCCTTTCCCAGTGACAGTAGGGGCAGCAAGGCACGTATTGTATTGTTGCCATCGAGGATAAAAAGATGGGGTTTTCATCATATTGCTTGAGATAATTCCTCTACATCATGTCATCTTACTTAATGCGTTACTCCGTTCTTTATGAACTTAATACTCTACATGCATGCTGGATAGCGGTCGATGTGTGGAGTAATAGTAGTAGATGCAGAATCGTTTCGGTCTACTTGACACGGACGTGATGTCTATATTCATGATCATTGCCTTAGATATCGGCATAACTTTGCATTGTTCTATCAATTGCTCGGCAGTAATTTGTTCACCCACCATAATATTTTCTATCTTGAGAGAAGCCTCTAGTGAAACATATGGCCCCCGGGACTATTTTCCATCATATAAGTTTCCGATCTACAATATTAGTTTTCAATTTACTTCCTTTGCGATCTTTTACTTTCCAATCTATAAACCAAAAATACCAAAAATATTTACTTTACCGTTTATCTATCTCTATCAGATCTCACCTTTGCAAGTAACCGTGAAGGGATTGACAACCCCTTTATCACATTGGGTGCAAGTTCTTTGATTGTTTGTACAGGTATTCGGTGACTTGTGTGTTGTCTCCTACTGGATTGATACCTTGGTTCTGAAACAGAGGGAAATACTTATATCTACTTTGCTGCATCTCCCTTTCCTCTTCAAGGGTAAAACCAACGCAAGCTCAAGAAGTAGCAGGAAGAATTTATGGTGCCGTTGCCGGGGAGATCTACGCCAAGTCAAGACATACCAAGTACCCATCATAAACTCTCATCTCTTGCATTACATTATTCGCCATTCGCCTCTCGTTTTCCTCTCCCCCACTTCTAAAACGTTTTCGAAAAGATTCGCCTTTTCTTTGCCCCTCTTAAGTTCGTCTTTCTATCGCTATGGCCGACTCTTGAAGGGCTAAGTGTTTTCTCCCGGGTTTTAATGCTTTGGATAGCCCCTCTGTCCTTTCTAAGCTCATAAATAATGATGCTATGAAAAGATTTACCGGGGTTGTTAAGGAAAATTTCAACAATTTTGATGAAGATGATCCCGGAATCTTTTGTTATTTTCTTGATGAATCTTTGAAAGATGCTTGGGATAGGACGTTGAGGATTCGAGCTAGCTATGTGCCCCAATATCAGATTGAGATATATTTGAAAAGCTTTTATGTTGGTTTACCTCCTTCTTTTAAGCAAGTTTTGGATTCTATATTTGAAAGTGGTTTTCTTGGAGGGGATGTCATCGACACTTACGAGAAGATGAAAACCATATTTGGGCACCCCAAGGGAGAAAATGTTGAATCAACTGCTCTTATGTGCTTTTATCAAAATGAAATAATTAAAGAGATGAAGGCTAGTTTAGATGCAAATTTTCGTAATGTGCTTAATCTTTCTTCTACTATTAATGGCCATGTGCTTTCATAAAATAGAAAGATAAATGCCATGGATAAGAAATTCTATCTTTGCTTCCCAAAGGGGGGAGATGACAATACTTAGATCTATTCATGTTTTATGCCTAGCTAAGGGCGTTAAACAATAGCGCTTGTTGGGAGGCAACCCAATTTTATTTTTGCTTTTTGCTTTTTAGGTTCTGTTTTGCAATAAATAATTCATCAAGCCTATGGTTAGATGTGGTTTTGTGTTTTAATTAGTATTTGTGCCAAATAAGACCTTTGGGATAGCTTACGGTGATAGTTGATTTGATCTTGCTGAAAACAAAAACTTTTGCGCTCAGGAAAACAATTCTTATTTTTAACAGAGGTGTGATAAAATACTGATTATTTTTGCATAATATTAATAAAAAAATTCTTAGGTTGTCCAAATTGTTCAGAATTTTTGGAGTTACAGAAGTATTCAAAATATCCAGATTGCTACAAACTGTTCTGTTTTTTGACATATTCTATTTTCTATGTGTTGTTTGCTTATTTTGATGAATCTATGGCTAGTATAGGGGGGTATGAACCATGGAAAAGTTGGAATACAGTAGATATTACACTACTACAAATAAAGAATGAGTTCACAATAGTACCAAAAGTGGTGATTTATTTTCTTATACTAACAGAGCTTTATGAGATTTTCTGTTGAGTTTTGTGTTGTGAAATTTTCAAGTTTTGGGTAAGGATTTGATGGACTGTGGAATAAGGAGTGGAAAGAGCCTAATCTTGGGGATTCCCAAGGCACCCCAAGGTAATATTCAAGGACAACCAAGAGCCTAAGCTTGGGGATGCCCCGGAAGGCATCCCCTCTTTCGTCTTCGTCTATCGATAACTTTACTTGAGGCTATATTTTTATTCACCACATGATAGGTGTTTTGCTTGGAGCCTCTTGTATAATTTGAGTCATTGATTTTTAGTTTGCCACAATCATACTTGTTGTACACACCTTTTGAGAGAGTTTATTTTTAGTTTGCCACAATCATACTTGTAGAAATTTATGAACTCTCATGCTTCACTTATATTATTTTGAGAGTCTTTAAACAGCATGGTAATTTGCTTTGGTTATAAATTTAGTCCTAATATGATAGGCATCCAAGAGGGATATAATAAAAACTTTCATATAAAGTGCATTGAATATTATGAGAAGTTTGATTCCTTATGATTGTTTTGAGATATGAAGATGGTGATATTAGAGTCGTGCTAGTAAGTAATTGTGAATTTGAGAAATACTTGTGTTAAATTTTGTGATTCCCGTAGCATGCACGTATGGTGAACCGTTATTGATTGTCTTCCTTATGAGTGGCGGTCGGGGACGAGCGATGGTCTTTTCCTACCAATATATCCCCCTAGGAGCATGCACGTAGTACTTCGTATCAATAACTACTAGATTTTTGCAATAAGTATGTGAGTTCTTTATGACTAATGTTGAGTCCATGGATTATACGCACTCTCACCCTTCCACCATTGGTAGCCTCTCTAGTACCGCGCAACTTTCGCAGGTACCATATACCTTCCTCAAAACAGCCATCATACCTACCTATTATGGCATTTCCATAGCCATTCTGAGATATATTGCCATGCAACTTTCCACCGTTCCATTTATTATGACATGCTCCATCATTGTCATATGCTTTGCATGATCATGTAGTTGACATCGTATTTGTGGCAAAGCCACTATTCATAATTCTTTCATACATGTCACTCTTGATTCATTGCACATCCCGGTACACCACCGGAGGCATTCATATAGAGTCATATTTTGTTCTAAGTATTGAGTTGTAATTCTTGAGTTGTAAGTAAATAAAAGTGTGATGATCTTCATTATTAGAGCATTGTCCCATGTGAGGAAACGATGATGGAGACTATGATTCCCCCACAAGTCGGGATGAGACTCCGGACAAAAAAAAAGGCCAAAAAATGAGAGAAGGCCCAAATAAAAAAAGAGAGAAAAGAGAGAAGGGGCAATGCTACTATCCTTTTACCACACTTTTGCTTCAAAGTAGCACCATGATCTTCATGATAGAGAGTCTCCTACATTGTCACTTTCATATACTAGTGGGAATTTTGATTATAGAACTTGGCTTGTATATTCAAATGATGGGCTTCCTCAAATTGCCCTAGGTCTTCATGAGCAAGCGAGTTGGATGCACACCCACTTAGTTTCGTTTTGAGCTTTCATAAACTTATAGCTCTAGCGCATCCGTTGCATGGCAATCCCTACTCACTCACATTGATATCTATTGGTGGGCATCTCCATAGCCCGTTGATACGCCTAGTTGATGTGAGACTATCTCCTCCTTTTTGTCTTCTCCACAACCACCGTCTATTCCACCTATAGTGCTATGTCCATGGCTCACGCTCATGTATTGCGTGAAAGTTGAAAAAGTTTGAGAACATCAAAAGTATGAAACAATTGTGTGGTTTGTCATCGGGGTTGTGCAGATTTAAATATTTTGTGTGATGAAGATGGAGTATAGCCAGATTATATGATTTTGTAGGGATAAGCTTTATTTGGCCATGTTATTTTGAGAAGACATAATTGCCTTGTTAGTATGCTTGAAGTATTATTGTTTTTATGTCAATATTAAACTTTTGTTTGAATCATACGGATCTGAACATTCATACCACAATAAAGAAATTACATGGATAAATATGTTGGGTAGCATTCCATATCAAAAATTCTGTTTTTATCATTTACCTACTCGAGGACGAGCAGGAATTAAGCTTGGGGATGCTTGATACGTCTCCAACGTATCTATAATTTTGATTGTTCCATGCTATTATATTATCTGTTTTGGATGTTTTATATGCATTAATATGCTATTTTATATTAATTTTGGGACTAACCTATTAACCTAGAGCCCAGTGCCAGTTCATGTTTTTTTCCTTGTTTTTGAGTTTCGCAGAAAAGGAATACCAAATGGAATAAAACCTTCGCGATGATTTTTCTTGGACCCAAAGACAACTAGGAGATTTGGAGATGAAGTCAGAAGATCCACGAGGCGGCCACAAGGACGGAGGGCGTGCCAAGGGGGGTAGGGCGCGACCCCCACCCTTGTGGGCCCCTCGTGAGTCCACCGACTTATTTCTTTCGCCTATATATTCCCATATATCCCCCAACCAACAGAAAGAGCCACGAAAACACTTTTCCACTGCTGCAACCTTCTGTACCCATGAGATTGCATCTAGGGGCCTTTTCCAGCGTCCTGCCGGAGGGGGATTCGATCACGGAGGGCTTCTACATCAACACCATTGCCCTTCCGATGAAGCATGAGTAGTTTACCACAGACCTACGGGTCCATAGCTAGTAGCTAGATGGCTTCTTCTCTCTCTTTGATTCTCAATACCATGTTCTCCTCGATGTTCTTGGAGATCTCTTCGATGTAATACTTTTTTGCGGTGTGTTTGCCGAGATCCGATGAATTGTGGATTTATGATCAGCTTATCTATGAATATTATTTGAAACTTCTCTGAATTCTTTTATGTATGATTTGATATCTTTGTAATTCTCTTCAAACTATCGGTTTGGTTTGGCCAACTAGATTGGTTTTTCTTGCAATGGGAGAAGTGCTTAGCTTTGGGTTCAATCTTGCGGTGTCCTTTCCAAGTGACAGTAGGGGCAGCAAGCCACGTATTGTATTGTTTCCATCGAGGATAAAAAGATGGGGTTTTCATCATATTTCTTGAGTTAATTCCTCTACATCATGTCATCTTGCTTAATGTGTTACTCCGTTCTTTATGAACTTAATACTCTACATGCATGTTGGATAGTGGTCGATGTGTGGAGTGATAGTAGTAGATGCAGACTCGTTTCGGTCTACTTGACAAGGACGTGATGCCTATATTCATGATCATTTCCTTAGATATCGTCATAACTTTGCGATTTTCTATCAATTGCTCGGCAGTAATTTGTTCACCCATCGTGGTATTTTCTATCTTTAGAGAAGCCTCTAGTGAAACCTATGGCCCCCGGGTCTATTTTCCATCATATAAGTTTCCGATCTACAATATTAGTTTCCGATTTACTTCCTTTGAAATATTTTACTTTCCAATCTATAAACCAAAAATACCAAAAATATTTACTTTATTGTTTATCTATCTCTATCAGATCTCACCTTTGCAAGTAACCGTGAAGGGATTGACAACCCCTTTATCGCGTTGGGTGTAAGTTGTTTGATTTTTTGTGCAGGTATTCGGTGACTTGTGCGTTGTCTCCTACTGGATTGATACCTTGGTTCTCAAACAGAGGGAAATACTTATCTCTACTTTGCTGCATCACCCTTTCCTCTTCAAGGGAAAAACCAACGCAAGCTCAAGAAGTAGCAGCCGACGACCCGAGGCAGCTGAGGACGTCGGAAATGTCGCCCCGATGGCCATTTGGACGGTGGTTTGGTGCTACGCGCATCTGACAGTGCTACCGGGAGGAGCTGGGGTGGACCAAGCTGACGGCGGTGGTGAGCTGCACTGCAGGTGTGTTCGGGCGGCTACGGAAGAGGGAGCGAGAGAGACGGAGAGAGACCAGAGAGGCGGGAGAGTGGGCGAGGGCGTGCTGGGCGTCTCCTAGGTGACCTGGGCGACAACGGCAGATAAGCAGGAGGTGGCCGCTGCGGTGGCCACGGGCGCTCATGTGCGAGCACGCAGCCACCTGCTTCAGGGCGAGGGGGAGGTAGACGACAGGAGGACGAGGTGGGTTGGGCCAGCGAGCTGGGCCGCCAGGTAAGCAGGTAGGTGGCCCAGTGGCCCTCTCTCTCTCCCTTTATTAATTGTTTTTGTTTTCTATTTTGTTCTTCTTTTTTTGATTTAGTAAAAATACTAAACCATTTAATAAAATCCTGAAAATAATTGTGCACACTATTTGAATTATTCCCAACAACACTCATCTAGTTTCAGAATTATTTGAGCATTTAAAATATTGACAGCATTTAAATGCACAAATTCAAATACTTAATGATTTAATTCAAAAATCCAGGATGCCCTAGGAAAATATGAACCATTTTTGGCAGAGGTTTTCACCCATTTCAAAAATGGTGAACTTTTCTGAAGGGCATTTTGGGTTCATTGAAAATATTTTTAAGTTGAACCTAGTTGAATTCCATTTGGTGCTAGGGTTTGAACATCCCCATTTCCATTTTCAAATAAAAATTAGGCATGATGCATGGATTCTTATGCAACTAACTTCAATCAAATTCTAGGGCCGTGACAACAGCCTATGAAGGACATCGTCCTCAACCTCAACAAACGAATCGATTATCTCCAAGGCCAAGTTGATGATCTTCAAAATCAAAATTTTGAGTATGAGGAAAGATTCAAAGGTATGAGTTTAGCTGCAGGTTTCAAGACTCTGGAGACTCGTGCATCTTTTTTTGATGGTGAATCAATGTCATGGAAGATGAAGGACAATCTCACCACTTCATCACCACCACCATCACCGAAGAAAGAAACTTGAGCATATGGGTATGGGCACTCCCCTTGGCTTGTGCCAAGCTTGGGGGAGATGCCCTGATATCGTATCACCATCACCTTTATTATCTTTACCTATTTTAGTTTGATCCTTAGTTATTTTGTGATTTGGTTGAATAAAAGTTAGTATGATCTATTTTTTGAGTGCTAGTTTCGTGATCTATCTATCTATCTACTGGAGGCGAGAGTTATATAATAAAGAGTAGTTTGAGTTTTGCTTCTTTACTTTTATGTTTCAATCCTAGTTATGAAAATAATGAAAAAGATCATATGCTAATCTTATGGAAAGTAATGACATTACATAAGGAAAAGTATAGGTGGTAAAATTTGTTGAAAGTTGACAAATATAGCATTGGTCAATGATGCAATTCATGAAACAATTAATAAGGGAAGAGAAGATTCACATGCAAATACACTATCCTGGACATCTGTTATGATTGTGAGCCCCCATTAAGTATTTTATGCCAAATTTTCGATGTCGTACAAGGAAGGCAACGTAGTGAATTATGTTTGATTATATTCATATAGAAGTTATATTGTCATAGATCCTCCAACATGTGGTGCTTGCCCAATATCTTTGCTAGCCAAAAATCCGCACCAAGTAGAGATACTACTTGTGCATCCAAAAACCGTTAGCCCAGTTTCATGTCATGAGAATCCACTATACCTACCTATGGATTGAATAAGATCCTTCAAGTAAGTTGTCATCGGTGCATAAAGCAATAAAAAATGCTCCTAAATATGTTTGATCTTTTATTGTAAGGGAAAATAAACATTGTACAAACTTGTGATGGTAAAGAAATAAAAGTGACGGACTGCATAATAAAGGTTGCTATCATAAGGGGCAATATAACATGGCGTTCCTTTGCATTAAGAGCTTGTGCGTCCAAAAACAAAAGCGCATGACAACCTCTGCTTCCCTCTATGAAGGGCCTATCTTTTACTTTTATGTATTTATTTTTTATGCGAGAGTCAATAGTGTTCTCCTCTGTTCCTTTTTTATTTTTCCCTATTTTAAGCATCATGTGGTGGGGAAAGTGAAAGGATCAAGAAGATGGGTCTAGAGGGGGGATTAGACCCTCAACAAGTAAAAGTGGCAGTTTTTAGTTTCTTTAGTTCAGGTTGAGTTTAGCACATGTTAATAGGCACACAATACATTTTTCACAAGCATAACAAGACTATGAGCAGCAGAAAGAGTAAAGTATGCAAGTGCAAGAATGTAAAGGGATTGGATTGGAATGTTCAAACGCAAGGAGAGTGGAGGATTTTTGGCGTGGTTCCGATAGGTGGTGCTATCGTACATCCACGTTGATGGAGACTTCAACCCACGAAGGATAACGGCTGTGCGAGTCCACGGAGGGCTCCACCCACGAAGGGTCCACGAAGAAGCAACCTTGTCTATCCCACCATGGTCATCGCCCACGAAGGACTTGCCTCACGCGGGTAGATCTTCACGAAGTAGGTGATCTCCTTGCCCTTACAAACTTCTTGGTTAAACTCAACATCATGTCAGAGGCTCCCAAGCGACACCTAACCAATCTAGGAGACACCACTCTCCAAAAGGTAATAGATTGTGTGTTGATGATGAACTCCTTGCTCTTGTGCTTCAAATGATAGTCTCCCCAACACTCAACTCTCTCACACAGATTTGGCTATGGTAGAAGAAGGATTTGAGTGGAAAGCAACTTGGGGAAGGCTAGAAATCAAGGTTCAAATGATAGGAATGGAATCTCTTGATCTCAACACATGAGTAGGTGGTTCTCTCTCAGAAAATGAATGGTGGAAGTGTAGGCACATTCTGATGGCTCTCCTCTCTGAAGAAGAAGGGGTGGAGGGGTATATACAGTCTCCACACAAAATCCAACCGTTACACACTTTTGACCCATCTCGGTGGCATCGATTAGAAAACTCAGTAACACCGATCTGTACAAAAATATGAATGTTAGGAATCTCGGTGGGACCGAGGGGAACAACTCGGTGGGACTGATGTGCTAGGGCTTAGGGAAAACCTCATCTCGGTGGGACTGATTGCATCATCTCGGTGAGACCGACGTGAAGCAACAAGGCAACAGAGAATCGGTGAAGCCATCTCGGTGGGACTGATTGCAACATCTCGGTGAGACCAACTGATTGCAACAAGTCACAAAGAGCTAGCAAGGCCATCTTGAGATCCGTATCGATGTGACCGAATTGTTAGGATTTTGGTAGTGGCTAAGTCCATATGAACTTGGTGGCTCCGGGTAGGAAATATCGGTGTGTCCGAGTTTGGAATTAGGGTTTGGACGGATTTTGGTAGCGAAAGTGGCTGAGGGTTTTGGAGCGATATCACTAAGCACTTGAGAAACAAGATATTAACCAACACATCATCCCCTTTTAATAGTATTGGCTTTCCTATGGACTCAGTGTGATCTTGGATCACTTAAAAAAATGTAGTGTCTTGAGCTTTCTCCAATCCTTGTCCTTATCATTTTGAGGGGGTTCCACATCCTCTTGTCCTTGCCACGCCACTGTTGAACTCAACTGAAATATACTAGATAAAACTATTAGTCCAACAAAAGGTATGTTGACATTAATTACCAAAATCACCCAGGGAGCACTTGTGCTTTCAATCACCCCCTTTTTGGTAATTGATGACAACATACATCAAAGCTTCAAGTAAATAATATGAAGAGTAGTAAGTAAAGCTTTGGAAGAACATGTAACTTGCATGAGCTCCCCCTACATGCATGCACTCATGTGATGATAGAATTGGACAACATGTGAATGCAAAACATAGAGTAAGTAATGAGTTACATGTATCTTATCCATATGCATCAGAGCAAAAAGTGATGTGAGATGTGCCTTCATGTTTATGATTCCCTCTTGCAAACAATATGTGCAAAAGCAAGAGATCATCATGCACATGAGTGAGATGCATATACTTACCTTGTGGTTCTTGAGCTGACTCTTGAAGAAGCAAACTTGAGAAAACATGGTTAAATAACAAAAGAGAACTTCAAACAAGAAGGATTTCAAGATCCACAAGAAACCAAGACTGGGATGACATGTAATAGGTGAGTGCCACCGAGTGAGTACTTCATTTAAATATAGACATGTCCCCAAAGAATTAAGGATTTGCAATAAATTCCAAGGATTGTTCTCCCCTAAGCATGAACTTCCTCTCCCCCTGAATCTAGTACTAGGTAATGGGAGTGGGTAGGGTGAGAAACAATCAAAGCAAGCCGTAGTCAAACTAGAGCTTAACAGGATCTCATCAGAACAAAATAGATTTTTAGAGCAAAATGAGATTATAGCAATGTAGGCTCAGAGCAAAATACTAACTAAATGATTAACTGACATGTCTCTCCCCTCTTAAAGACATGTGAATTCTCTCATCTTATGAAAGTGCTTCTCTCTTCCTTTCTTAGAAGAGCTCTGTAAGGATAAGCTATAAGCTTTGATGTTAAAAGAAGATGCGGTGCCCCCATGTTTGGTTTTGGTAATTGATGACAAGCTCTATGGACTAATGGTTGCCTTGAGTTATATTTGAAGGGTTTGTCCAGAGGATTTTCTTGTAGTCCTTGTGTTAGTTTCAAGGAGTTTATGAGATGACCAAGGTGCTATTCAAGGAGTTATCCAAAGATTATCATGTAGAAGACATGATACAAGGTTCATCAAGACTAAGTCAAGTGTGAATCAAGTTGATAAACACGCAAAGCGTAGAAGATGTACCGAAAGGGATCAAGTGTTCCCATGGTATGGTAAGCATTGTCCATTATGTTTTGTGTACTAACCCATGGTCTACATGAGAGTTTTATGTGGGGTTAGGTATGTTTTCATGGGCTTGCGTCAAGAGGAAGATCTCATACGACCCATGGAGGATGACATCAAGTGGTGATCATCATCAAGATTGCCATGTGCAAGTTCAAGTGGAGCATCGCGAAGACATCATGCTTGAAGCTTGACGTCTATTGTGGTGACAATGGACATGTGAAGATGTTTCGAAGAGTGGCTCACCCATAGTGGAGTATGGGGGAGCAATATACTAGTCTTCCTCAAGCCAACGCAATCAAGAAAGGTGGTCCAACTTGAGGGATTTAAGATCGTCCTCATATAGCTCAAGTGGACTATGTGCAAGGCAAGGGTTTGCCCTTGATACGTTTTCTATTTTACCGGTCTCATGGTGGTAGTTGGGAGACCGGGTTATAGGATCGATTGTCGTACTATCAAGGGGGGTTCTCAAGTTAGTAGCTTGATCATATCGTTCATAGAGAGCTCAAACCATTGCATCCTTGCATCATATTTCTTGGTTCTTGTTTGGTGTTTCTCTTTGTGAGTTTTAGAGCTTTTGGTCATCTTCATGAAAATCTCGAGTTCATCGAAACGGAGTTCACTTATGCATCATCTATGATGTTTTTGGTTTTGGAGAGTTTTGTCGGTTCGTGCTTGGGGAAGGTCCTCTTAATCTAGTGGAATTTATTCTCCATTGCTACTTCGTATTTTATCCAGTCGCTGTTGGATAGTATTTTTTGTCTTCTATCCAACAAGCTTGAGTTTACTGTTTTCGGAGTCCGTTTGCAGTCGTTATAGTTGTTTTAGTATTGGAGCATCCTTCTGTTTTGCTTAGGCGTTTTTTTAGCTCTAAGCGATAGTACTGCTCCCCAGCGGTAGTACCTCTTATAAGCGGTAGTAGAGCAGTAGTACCAAGCGGTACTACCGGCCAGCTACTTCCGCTCATATTTACGCTTCTGCAACTCGTCAGGAATTTCGTGGTAGTAGAGAGCGGTAGTACCTCTTATAAGTGGTAGTACTGTTTATAAGCGGTAGTACCTCTCCAAGCGGTAATACCTCTTATAAGCGGTAGTACCTCTTATAAGAGGTAGTACCTCTCTGGTATAACTTTTTCTATCTCGTTGGGCTGTTTTGACTGTGCTAAGCAGCAGTACCGCTCCCCCGAGCGGTAGTACCGCTTGAGCACGACTTGTGGGCATAACATTTGGATTAGGGGGGCTATTTAAGGGGGCCTTCTTCCCCAATGGTCCCTATCTCTTGAGCTCGTGTTCGTCCCCCATTGTTTAACTTCTTTGAGCTTGCTATCTCTCAATCCCTCCATGGATTCTTGCTAGTTTTGGGGGGAAGAGAGAGGAGATCTAGATCCACATTTCCACCAATCACTTTCTCCTCTATGTGAGGGGAACCCCTTGGATCTAGATCTTGGAGGAGTTCATGTTATCTTTCTTGTTCTTCCTCTCTTTTTCCTCCATAGCTTTTGTTGCTTTGGTGGGATTTGGGAGTGATGGACTTGGGCACTCCGTGTGCCCTTGCCATTGCATTTGGTGCATCAGTTTGAGTTCTACACGGTGATACGTGGTAGTGAAGTTGAGAAGCTTATTACTCTTGGGTGCTTGGTACCCTAGAGCTTGTTCCTCTTGGGTGCTTGGGCGCCCTAGACGGTTGGTGGTGTCTCGGAGCTCAATCATTGTGGTGTAAAGCTCTGGGCTTGTGTCGGGGTCTCCAATTAGGTTGTGGAGATTGCCTCGAGCAATTTGTACAGGTTCCGATGATCGCCCCCAAGGGTTGCCAAAGTGTACGGGTTCAGTGACCGCCCCCAAGGGTTTCCGTTTGTACGGGTTCGGTGACCGCCCTCAAGGGTCCCTTAGTGGAATCACGGCATCTTGCATTGTGCGAGGGAGTGAGGAGATTATGGTAGCCCTAGTGGCTTCCTAGGGAGCATTGTGCCTCCACACCGCTCCAAGCGGAGATTAGCTTCCGCAAGGGTGTGAACTTCGGGATACATCGTCGTCTCTGCGTGCCTCGGTTATCTATTTCCCAAACCCTTTACTTATGCACTTTTTTTGTGATAGCCATAGTTTGTCATGTTATATATCTTGCTACGATGGAGACGTATCAACTCCCCAAAGCTTAAACCCAACACGGGTTAGTTTCATTCAAACCATGCAAATTAGAGTCCAAAATAAGGGCAAAAGAGTTTGTAAAAGTAGATATGATTGATACGTATCAACTCCCCCAAGCTTAACCCATTGCTTGTCCTCAAGCAATTCAGTTGACAAACTAAAAGAGACAAAGAAAAACTTTTACAAACTATGTATGATCTTGTTTTTGCAAATATGTCTAACCATTGTTTAGGTTTTCAGCAAAGATTATGAACTAACCATATTCAAAATAACACTTAGGTCTCACATTTTCTCATATCAATGACATAACAAACTAGCGAGCAATAATAAGATATCTCGGATGACAACACTTTTTCAAAACAATCATGATATAATGTGATAAAATGGTATCTCGCTAGCCCTTTCTGAGACCGCAAAACATAATTGCAAAGCACCCCTGAAGATCAAGCACTGACTAGATATTATAATTCGTAGCAAAAGAGATCCAGTCATAGTCATACTCAACATCAACTATAAACAAAGCATATAAATGACAGTAGTGCTCTCCAACTGGTACATTAATAAGAAGATGATGACTCAACAATAAAAGTAAATGGATAGTCCCTTCACAGACGGAAGCAGGGATTTGCAGAGGTGCCAGAACTCGAAGCTTTTTAAAACAGAGATCAATATAATTTTGAGAGGCATGCTTTCATTGTCAACATAACAACCGAGAGATCTCATTATCTTCCATGCTAGACACATTATAGGTGGTTCCCAAATAGAAAGGTAAAGTTTTTACTCCCCCTCCACCAACAAACACAAGCCATGGCTAGCCGAATCCTCGGGTACTCTCCATACCAACAACAATCCGGGGGAGTTTTGTTTCATTATTATATTTTAATTTTGATTTTGATCATAGGACTAGGCATCCCGATTACCAGCCACTTTCTCGTGAATGACAAGCGAATAAACACTCATCGTGAGAATAACCCACCTAGCATGAAAGATATTGATAGCCCCCTGTCGCTACATGAGCGATTCGGGCATACAAAACAGATTATTATTTGAAGATTTAGAGTTTGACACATGCAAATTTACTTGGAACGGCAGGTAAATACTGCACATAGGTAGGTATGG
This sequence comes from Triticum aestivum, assembly GCF_018294505.1. Classification (NCBI taxonomy): domain Eukaryota; kingdom Viridiplantae; phylum Streptophyta; class Magnoliopsida; order Poales; family Poaceae; genus Triticum; species Triticum aestivum. The sequence goes on along the minus strand of NC_057802.1, from coordinate 199,840,037 downwards.
TGGACTCATATGGAATAACTTTGGGTTTAAGGAAGTGGGCGTACAAGCAGTATTCCCTCTTAGTACAAGTGAAGGTTAGCAAGTAGATTGAGGAGCGACCAACTAGAGAGTGACAATGGTCATAAACATGCTTTGAGGTTAATCAACATTGAATTCAAGCATGAGTAGGATATAAAACACCATGAACATTAATATCGTGGAGGCTATGTTGATTTTGATTCAAATACATGCGTGAACATGCGCCAAGTCAAGCCACTTGAATCATTCAGAAGAGGATACCATCCTATCATACTACATCATAACCATTCTAAATGCATGTTGACACACAAGATAAACCATTATCCACTCCTAGCTAATTAAGCATGGCATGAATAACTATGATCTCTAATTGTCATTGCAAACATGTTCCATTCATAATGGCTTGAATCAAGAACAATGAGCTAATCATATTTACAAAAAAAAATAGGTCGAGTTCATACCAGCTTTTCCTCATCTCAATCATTTCATCATTATTGCCTTTCACTTGCATGACCGAACGATGTGAATAATAATAAGAGTGCCCGTGCAGTGGACTAAGCTGGAATCTGCAAACATTTATTCAAATGAGAAGACAAGGTAATATGGGCTCTTTGTTAGATCAACAATAGTGCATATGAGAGCCACTCAACATTTTCATCGTGGTCTTCCCCTTACGACCCAAAGAAAAGAAAAGAATTTCAAAGAAACACATTGAAATATTTTTGGAGTTTTTGTTTTTCTCTGAAGAAAGTAAATCAAAGGAAAAATGAAAACGAGAAAACTATTTACACTGGAGAACTTCCAACAAGTAAAGAAGAACGAGAAATCTTTTTGGGTGTTCTTTTAATATTACAACTAAATAAAGTGGAAAGAAAAACTAAAAAGAAGTGAGAAATTTTTTTGGATTTTATCAAAGTTTTTCAAACACATAAGAAGAAAGCAAGAAAAATAAACTAACATGGATTATACAATGAAAAAGTATGAAAACCGAGAACTAGAATGAATACCGAGAACTAGAATGAATGTGTGATGCATGAATGTAATGTCGGTGAGAAATACGTACTCCCCCAAGCGTAGGCTTTTGTCCTAAGTTGGTCTATGACCACGACTCATAGTAACCCTCTCCTGGATACTGCGGAGGGTCCTGAGGGTTCCACTGGTTGGCGAGCTCCTGTGGCTCTCACTGATAAACAGGCTCCTGATATGGCTCAGGTGTCGGTGCTGGCTCAGGTACTGGGGGTTGTGTCAGACCCCGTGTGCATAGATGTCCTCGGGCATAATAATGTACCTGCCTGAATAAATATTGAACAAAGAAGGTGCAGGAAAGGTAAGAATCTCACAAGTACCCTGACTGAATACCAAGTTGTACAGGAGTCGCTTTTGCTTATCATTGTTAATAAAGTGATGTGCTACCATACTAGCATAGTCTAAGTATTTAGTGGGTAGCCGCATCTCCTCATCATCATCATGTCTAATAGGAATCTCGAAATGTGTAGCGAGGCGGGAGGCATAAATACTACCGTAAATGGCACCCTTCGACCGGTTTGTGTGTAACTGTCGAGCAACCATAGCGCCCAAAATAAAAGTTCTATCAGCATAAAAAGCATGGCGTAAAATGGCAAGGTCGGGTGCATTGAGAGTTCCACTCTCCCCACGACCAGTCAAACATCTCCCGGCAGATAATGCATAGTAACGTAAAACAGGAAAATGTAAACTAGGCACTCTCATTTCCGACACTCCTCTCTCTTCCCCCACAGTAGTTTCAGAGATGGAATCCTCCATGTCTCTATGATGTGGCTCACTGATACTGTCGTCAAAAGGTATTTTGCAAACATTGCAAAAATCATATAATGTCATTTCCTTAGGCACATCATACAAGTGAATTCTACCATGGGTGGTTCCTTCCTAGGACAAAAAGTGAAAGTTCTGCAAGAAGGTATTAGTGAGTAGGAGGTATTGGTCGCACTTATCTTGGAGGAAGGGGACGATGCCGACATTGTTTGCCAAATAAAAGAAATCCTCATAAATTCCCGCCTACTTAAAAAATGTGTCACTTGGCCACTCACACGGCCTAACCTCTGCCGCACGTGGAAGATTGTACTTGGGCTTCTCCTCCGGAGTTTTCTCCGAATTACGGCTTGATGAACCCCTTAACCACCTCCTCGTGTTTTTTCTTTTCTCTGAAAATTTCTGAAATTTTTAATAACTCAAAATAAAAGTGAACAAAACTCGACAAAATTGATAGCAACTACTCCTACAAGTGCCTATAGGCTATATTATGCAACAAAACTACTTTGAACCATATACATTTGTCATGCAAGCTCAAAAACATGGTCACCACAGCAGCACAAATTTGCAATATATAAAGCACTAGAACAAAAACTAATTGGACCATTGGAGGAGTCACATACCGATGAACAATCCCCCAAAGCAGTTTCGGAAACGGAGCTCCGAGCAAGGAGATCAAAAATGGCAGCAAGATGAACAAGAACACGGGTTTGAACAATGGAGTGATCTTTTCTGGAGGAAGACGAAGTGCATGGGTGGCTGGAATAAGTGAGGGGGCCTATGTGGGCCCCACAAGCCTGCTAGGTGGGCCCTGTGAGCTTGTGGCTCAAGGTGCACCCCCATGGTGTGTGTTTAGTGCCATAAGTTTCCAAATATTGCAGAAAAAATCATATAAAATTTTTAGGTCATTTGGAGAACTTTTATTTTCTGGTCATTTTTTATTGCATGGAAAATTCATAAAACAGCATAATGATAACATTTCTACTTTATTAATTCTAAATAACAGAAAATAAAATGTGGGTACAGAAAGTAGTGTTTGCTAAATTCATCCATCACATGCCCGTCAAAAGGAATCCGTTAATAAGGTTGATCAAGTCTTCTTAACAAACTACGTCCGAATGACATGAAACCGAAGAATCTTCGTATAAACTAGGTTACCTCAACAGGGATATGCATGTCCCCAACAATAAGAATTTCATATTTCTTTTTGACAGTAGGAATAGGGAATTCAAAACCTTCAATAGTAATTGTTGAAATTTTTCCAATAGAGTTGATACTCTTGAGGTTGTTTCTTCGGAAAGTGTACCGTATGCTCATTACCATTAACATGAAAAGTACCATTGCCTTTATTGCAATCAATAACAACCCCTGCAGTATTTAAAAAGGGTCTACCAAGGATGATCCATACTGTCGTCCTCGGGTATATCAAGAATAACAAAGTCCGTAAAGATAGTAACATTTGCAACTACGACAGGTACATCCTCACAAATACCGATGGATATAGCAGTTGATTTATCAGCCATTTGCAAAGAAATTTCAGTTGGTGTCAACTTATTCACATCAAGTCTTCGATACAAAGAGAAAGGCATAACACTTAACACCTACTCCTAGATCACATAAAGTTGTTTCAACATAGTTTCTTTTAATGGAGCATGGTATAGTTGGTATTCCTGGGTCTCCTAGTTTCTTTGGTATTCCACCCTTAAATGTATAATTAGCAAGCATGGTGGAAATTTCAGCTTCCGGTATCTTTCTTTTATTAGTAACAATATCTTTCATATATTTAGCATAAGGAGACATTTTCAGAATATCAATCAAACGCAAACGCAAAAAGACAGGTCTAAGCATTTCAACAAAGTGCTCAAATTCTTCATCATCTTTATTCTTTGAAGCTTTAGGAGGAAAAGGCATGGGTTTCTGAACCCATGGTTCTCTTTCTTTACCATGTTTTCTAGAAATGAAGTCTCTCTTGTCATATCTTTTATTCTTAGGTTGTGGGTTATCAAGATCAACACCAGGTTCTATTTCCACATCATTATCATTATTAGGTTGAGCAACTTCATGAACATCATCATTGTCATCATTACTAGGCCTATGTTCGTCACCAGATTGTGTTTCAGCATCAGAAATATAAATATCATTTGGATTTTTAGGTGTGTCTACAGTAGGTTCACTAGAAGCATGCAAAGTCCTATCAGCATTCCTTTTCTTTTTATTAGAAGGACTAGGTGCATCAGTATTAATTCTTTGAGAGTCTTGCTCAATTCTTTTAGGATGGCCTTCAGGATACAAAGGTTCCTGAGTCATTTTACCACCCCTAGTCATAACTCTAACAGCATGATCATTCTTCTTATTGTATCATTGAACTCAACTGAAAAATACTAGATAAAACTATTAGTCCAACAAAAGATATGTTGACATTAATTACCAAAATCACCTAGGGAGCACTTGTCCTTTCAGAAAGATCTAGACACATGTTAGCGGCGGCGATGGCAGTTGCAAGATTACTTAAGGTCTCATTTGTACTTTTCTTTTCTGGGAGAGTTTTTCCTGCAAAGTTCTGTGGACACGTGTTGTCTTTCGACCCTTCTGGTCGGTTCCGCGTGTATGCTTGTATTCGTCTTATTTGTGATTAATGATATATGCAGTTAACTTCAAAAAAAGAAACGTTGCTTCCTTGCTAAACCCAGTTATTAACTTATAATTTTTTTGCAAAAGAATTAACTTATAATGCTTGTTAGTGTCAATGAATAAATGAACTAAAAGATGATAGGCTATGCTCATACTATTTGGCAGGTTTTCCTTTTAGCTGGCGCAAATCATTTGCAATAAAAATGCCATAATTTGACCTCGATCAGACGATTTTTTTTAAGATTTAAATGCACTAGAGGTCCTATAAGTTTCGTCGTGGTGTCACTTTAGTCCTAATTCTTCCAAAATGCACCCTTAGGTCCTACTTCTTTAGTAAGTGGTTCATGTGAGGTCCTTTTCTTATGAGCGCTCATTGACCTGCCCACGTGGCGTGTTGATCCACGCCACGTCGACAGATGGCCCAACCGCCAGGCGAGAAAAATACACTGGAGGTCCTAAATTTTTTTGGGCAGTGTCACTTTAGTCCTGCTTTTTTCAAAATGCACGTTTAGAGTCTAATTCTATAGTAAGTGGTTCACGCGAGCTCCTTTTTTGCACGATGTTTCGCTGACCTGCTTGCGTGATGCGTGGACCCATGCCACATCAACTTTGCCTCCTTTTTTTACAGAAAGCCCCTTGTAACTCCCCCTCTTGACATTTCCCAACCCCTACTGAATCTCTCTCTCTCTCTCGTGCCCGCACCGTTGCCATGGATGGGGCAGCAAGCTCCTCGGCAGGGAAGCGGGTGACGAAGAGGAGTGTTTCAGCAGCGTCGGCACTGATGCCTCCTCCACAAGCTCCTACCGCCTAACCCCAAATCGAAGCAAGCGGTTTGAGAAACTTAACGAAATGGTGCAAATCAAACTAAATCAATGTCTACAGCTAGTGATTGTTGCAGAGTAGAGGAAATCACATAGCTACGGGACGGTAGCGGTGAAAAAATTAGGGTTTTTTGCAATGTTCCTCATCTGCTAGTGACCCTAAATGGACGTGGCGTGGGTCAACGTGCAACCAAGCAGGTCTGCGAATGCTCGTGCGAAAAAGGACCTCGGGTGAATCACTTACTATAGAATTAGGACCTAAACATGCATTTTGAAGAAAGTAGGACTAAAGTAACACTGCCCAGAAACTTTTAGGACCACCAATGTATTTTTCTCACCAGCTGGTTGGGCCATCTGTCGACGTGGCATGGGTCAACGTGCCACGTGGGCAGGTCAACGAGCGCTTGTGAAAAAAGGACCTTAGGTGAACCACTTACTAAAGAATTAGGACCTAAAGGTGCACTTTGAAAGAATTAGGACTAAAGTGACACCCGATAAAACTTTTAGGACCTTCTGTGCATTTAACTCTTTTTTAATTGCCATAATTTGGTCTCGATCAGACGCGTGCGGGGGCGTTCACGGGGAGTTCCTTCCCTAGCAAACGATTCGCCAGTTAACATTACCAGATCATTTTGAAACTGGGAATTTAAAACTTGTGTTACATAGTTTTGATTGCTTTACTGAAAAAGGCTTCCGCCCTGCTTTATATATAAAGCAACGAGCAACATACAGGAAGCACACCACCTGACACCACACACACACCCAAGGCAGATACAAGGGAGCTGACGAACAACAACGCTACTCCAAACAACCCAAAGCAAACAACTAGACGAAAGAGTATAGCTAAGGATCTAAAGAGCTCTCCACCGTGAACGAACCACCATGACGAGACGAAGCCGCAACTCGACGAATCAGGGTGTAACACCCCGGATGTAACTTTCCATATTTGTAACTCCAACTCTTACCATTTTCGGCTATGTGCTATGATATTCCCTTCGTGGTCGGGTTTTGTTTTTCGTTTTGCATTTTGTTCATGTCATGCATCTCATATCATGTCATCATGCGCATCTCATTTGCATACGTGTTCGTCTCATGCATCTGAGCATTTTTCCCGTTGTCCATTTTGCAATCCGACACTCCCACATGCACCGGCGCACCCCTCTTGTTTCTTTTCATGAGCGGGTGTTAAACGTTCTCGGAATGGACCGAGGTTTGCCAAGTGGCCTTGGTATACCACCGGTAGACCACCTGTCAAGTTTCGTTCCATTTGGAGGTCGTTTGATGCTCCAACGGTTAACTGGGTAACCGCAAAGGCCTCTTGTGTGTTGCAGCAAAATCCCCCTCCTAACAGCCCAATAACCCCTCTAAGTCACATCCATGCTCTCGGTCATTCGATCACGATCATGTGGGCGAAAACCGCACTCCATTTGGAGTCTCCTAGCTCCCTCTAGCTATAAATAGGTGATCCCCCCGAAATTTTCGCAGATCAAACCCTAACCTCTTCCTCCTCCGCGCGCTGGACAAAACATCCCCCGCCGCCGGACACGTCCGCCGCTGCCCCCGCCCAATCCGCCGCCACCACGTGTCCCATGTCGCCGCTCCCGCGTCGCCGGCCCGCGAGGCCCGCGCCTGGCCTCCCGCGGCCCGTGCCCCGTCGCCCGCGCCCGGCGCCTCCCGCCGCCCGACTGCGCCCGCGCTCCGCCGCCCGGCCCTTCGCCGACCGCCGCCGCCTCGTCGCCTTCACCGGCGCGCCCCGCCGCCGTCGCGTCTTCCTCGCCGCCGCCGCCTCCTCCCGCAAACTCGCGTCCTCCGCCGACCCCGACCCCCGACGTCGGGCCCGCACCTCCTCCGGTCGCCTCCTCCCTCTCCGGTTGACCTCCGGCCGTCCTCTCCTTCTCCCTCTCCGGCAAGATCTCCGGTGAACCTCGAAGACCGCGCCGGATCTGGATCTGAAGGTTGACCCCGAAATATCCTCCAAGTCCCCGAATTATTACATTATGTTGCATTATTCATCATGGCATATCTCCTTGCATACTGCTCCGTTTTGTGTGCATGATATATCGAAATGTTCGTCACGAGATGCTCTTCATTTTGTTCCATTGTGCCATGCTCGTTTGAGTCCATCTTGATGCCCAAATCTCTGTTGCAAGAGTGTTCTATGCTGTTAACTGTTGTCTGTTTACAGAACTTGGTGTTTTGTTATTTTTGCTACTTTTGATGTGTGCATCTTATGAGCATGAGCTCTACAGGTGTTTTGATCTATGCCATGCCATCTTTACAGAGGTGTATGCCATATATTTTTGTGATCTATGTGGTGACTAGCACAAGCATGCAAACTAGGCTTCGTGATGTTTCTGTTTTCAGGGAATTAGGATTTTTGCGGTCTGTTACTGCTGTTATTTTGTTGCCATGTATCCATGTGTCTACAGTGAGATCCATGCTTATTTTGAGCATGTTCAGTAAGGATGTTTTGTAGATATAGTTGTGCTCTATCCATCCATGCCCCTGTTTGCAATTATGGAGTGTCCTAGCATGTCTTAATCTTGCTCTACTTTTGCTATAAAATATTTCTGGCAGTTTGTTAACATGATATTCAATTTTGCCAAGGTTGTTGTAGTTGATCCATACATGCTATGAGCTTGCTCTTGCCATGGTTAGCTGCATAGACATGTCATCTTGCTGTAGATATGCTTGTTTTGTCATGAATTGCTTTGTGATGAGTGCATCAAGCTCACCAAGATGCCCTCATAATTTCTGTTAATGCCATGTTCTGTTTTCTGCTAAGTCTGAAACCTATTAACGAAACTTGCTATGTTTACATGGGTGCCATCATATCTTCTGATCCTTTTTGGCTTATGGTCAGTAAGGGACTTTTGTTATATGCATTTATTAGATTCATGCCATGCCTTGTTTTTCTATATTAAGTTCCTGTAGCATGTGTTTTTCTTGCTCTGAACATTACTACCTGATGTTGTTTCTGCCATGTCCAGTAATTTCACCAAGTCTGTGAACCTGATATCTTTTGCATTCTTGCCATGCTTGTTTGAACCTGTTATTGTGTGATCTAGCCGTAGCTCAGTGTTCATCTTTTGTCAAGCATCTCCTGTAGATTACTGTCATATACTTTGTTGCTATGTTGGGATGCTGTAGCATAGTTACTTGATGTATTCTAAGTGCTATCATGCTGTTAATCGCAGAATCGAGTCATTCTTGTTTTGCTTGCCATTTGCAAACCGTGCATCCGTTTCCGGTGATCTTTATATCGATTTCGACCGAAATCATCTCATCTTTCCAGTGCCATACTTGGTTTGCCAACTTACTGCCTTGTTCATCCTTTTTCTTCCGGAGCATGCATACGCATCGCATATCATATCTCGCATATCATGCATGTTTTGCATCATGTTGCTTGTGCATTTCCCGTGATTGATTGTGGTTCCATTGCTTGTGTTTTTGTTGTGGGTAGAGCCGGGAGACGAGTTCATGAACGAGGAGCCTGTTGAGTACGCTTACGAGGATCAAGCTTTCGACAACTCTGAGAACCTTGGAGGCAAGATGACCATACCCTCAAAATCACTTCTATCTTTGCTTTGCTAGTTGTTCATTCTATTACTATGCTACGCTACCTACCACTTGCTATATCATGCCTCCCATATTGCCATGTCAAGCCTCTAACCATTCTTTCCTAGCAAACCGTTGTTTGGCTAAGTTACCGCTTTTGCTCAGCCCTTATAGCGTTGCTAGTTGCAGGTGAAGTTGAAGTTGGTTCCATGTTGGAACATGGATATTTTGGAATATCATAATATCTCTTATTTAATTAATGCATCTATATATTTGGTAAAGGGTGGAAGGCTCGGCCTTATGCCTGGTGTTTTGTTCCACTCTTGCCGCCCTAGTTTCCGTCATACCGGTATTATGTTCCTTGAGTTTGCGTTCCTTACGCGGTTGGGTGATTTATGGGACCCCCTTGACAGTTCGCCTTGAATAAAACTCCTCCAGCAAGGCCCAACCTTGGTTTTACCATTTGCCACCTAAGCCTTTTTTCCTTGGGTTTTCGCAAGCCCGAGGGTCATCTTTATTTAAACCCCCGGGCCAGTGTTCCTCTGAGTGCTGGTCCAAACTAGAGCCCTTTGCAGCGCCACCTCGGGGAAACTTGAGGCCTGGTTTTAGTTGTATGGACTGCTCATCCGGTGTGCCCTGAGAACGAGATATGTGCAGCTCCTATCGGGATTTGTCGGCACATTCGGGCGGCTTTGCTGGTCATGTTTTACCATTGTCGAAACGTCTTGTAAACCGGGATTCCGAGACTGATCGGGTCTTCCCGGGAGAAGGTTTATCCTTCGTTGACCGTGAGAGCTTATAATGGGCTAAGTTGGGACACCCCTGCAGGGTATTATCTTTCGAAAGCCGTGCCCGCGGTTATAAGGCAGATGGGAATTTGTTAATGTCCGGTTGTAGAGAACTTGACACTTGACTTAATTAAAATACATCAACCGTGTGTGTAGCCGTGATGGTCTCTTCTCGGCGGAGTCCGGGAAGTGAACACGGTCTGGGTAATGTATGCACGTAAGTAGTTTCAGGATCACTTTTGATCATTTCTAGCTTCGCGACCGTTGCGTTGCTTCTCTTCCCGCTCTCATTTGTGTATGTTAGCCACCATATATGCTTAGTGCTTGCTGCAGCTCCATCTCATTACACCATCTTTTCCTATAAGCTTAAATAGTCTTGATCTCGCGGGTGTGAGATTGCTGAGTCCCCGTGACTCACAGATTCTACCAAAACAGTTGCAGGTGCCAACGATGCCAGTGCAGATGACGCAACCGAGCTCAAGTGGGAGTTCGATGAGGAACGTGGTCGTTACTATGTTTCTTTTCCTGATGATCAGTAGTGGAGCCCAGTTGGGACGATCGGGGATCTAGCATTTGGGGTTATCTTATTTTTTTTATTTGGATTTGACCGTAGTCGGTCTATGTGTGGATTTTGGATGATGTATGAATTAATTTATGTATTGTGTGAAGTGGCGATTGTAAGCCAACTCTTGTTATCCCATTCTTGTTCATTACATCGGATTGTGTGAAGATGACCCTTCTTGCGGCAAAACCACAATGCGGTTATGCCTCTAAGTCGTGCCTCGACACATGGGAGATATAGCCGCATCGTGGGCGTTACACAGAGACTCCAAAGCGGTGCTTCCAGGAAAGAAACGACACCGAAGAGACGCCACCGCCCGATCCATGGAATTGAGTTTTCACCCGGAGTAACACGAAAGACGCAGGCCACTGCGATGGAGCCTTCAAGAAGGGAACAACACATGGACGCTGCCACCATCAGTCTGGCCCGAGCCAGACGAGGTTTTCACCCCGACCACCACCCTCCGCTTCCGCACGGGGTACGGCCCTACATGAGAGCGTCGACCGCACCACCACCACCTCATTGCAGTATACTGTAAGAGCCAATTCACTAATACATACTCTCTCCATTCTCTTATACAAAGCCACTATGAAAAATACATTTTGCACATATACAAGGCCACTAACAGTAATCGAGGCAAAAATTAATGATGTTTTCCCGTACTACCAACTTGTTTAATACTTGCATGCATGTAGTCATAATGACAATGTGCTACTTCCTTCTCATTCCTTCCTTACATGCATGCGGACGCATTAATGATTCCGGTTAACAGAAAAAAAGCTGGCCTACAAAGCAGTCATTAAATTTTACCTTGGTAGCTTTAATTTGAGTTTGTGGCGTTATATAAGGGAATAGAGGGAGTACATGATATCCGGTACAACAGAAGGCCATAGCAATGCATTTCCAGCACAAATTGAGTTTCTTTTCCGATGTACTTTGTCCTATAGATCTTTACATTTTGCATATTACGCATCTCGCCCTATAGTAGCATCACATTTTCTTAAAAATACATCTACAGCTTGATTGGTATTGTTATGTACTCCCTTCGTTCTTAAATATAAGTCTTTTTAGAGATTTTAATATGAACTACATACGAATGTATATAGACGTATTTTAGAGTGTAGATTTACTCATTCTGCTCCGTATTTAGTCTATATTGGAATCTCTAAAAAGATTTATATTTATAAACGGGGAGAGTAGTTATTATCTACAGAAATAACATACATTACATGTATTTTTTTCAAGCAGTGGTCACTTATATCACACTTCAAAGATCTTGAACTGTCACAGCTGTGACACTACGGATTATTAATGACAAATATTTAACAGTGAGGAGGACGCTGAGAGAACTGATCATGATGTTGTCCAGAGTCCTAATAAATTTATTTATTTTTGTGTAGAAACACCACCTGCGTTATTCATGTGATGGACTGTCAATTTGTGACATATTGTGTCACTGCGCTGTGATTTGGTGATTGTGTTGCTATCTGTCTATGGTTTGGAGAATTGATGTTGCAGTCACAAGAAAGACCAAACGAAGCTATAAGCGGCAGCAAAGCGCGCCAGTGTATATATATGTATATCAAGGCAGGTGAAAACGTAGCAGCAGATGAGCTGAAGCACGTCCTGGAAAAACTTATCAAGATATAAGTAATTACTCCCTCTGTAAACAAATATAGTGATCTAAACGCTCTTATAAAAGTTCACAGAGGGAGTACATCATACAAAACGCCACCGCATCATTTGTACTTCTGTCCTCCCACACTGTCAGCCATCGTAAACTGTAAGAGAACATATACACCTGGATTCTCAAAATCAGCAAAAACCGTAGCTACAAAAAAAAATCACATCAAACTCAAGATGCAGCTTGGGCTGCACCAAGTTTCTTGGCACCCTTCTGCAGATTCTTTTTTGGATCTTTCTTTTCAGAACTTTCCTCCTCTTGCTTCTTCATCACTGGTTTGAACTGTTCCAAAACAAAGGATAAGGTCACTAGAGAACTGGGCTAAAGCACATTCAGCAGCCACAAATGATGATACAAGTGCTAGGCAGACCAAATACAGACATGTGAAAGCTGAATGAGATAGGAGCACTGCTTCTACAAAGAACAAAGGAGAAGAGCATGGACCAGAGTCAAAGGCAAGGGACGCAAAACTATTGACAGTGCAACAAATCCATCAGCTTACAAGCCTACAACCTTAATTCTCGCAGATGTCACGCCTGCACCACCGGTAACCGCAGCAATGACCGTGGCAAAGGCGGACATTCGGAGATGCCAGTTTAGGATGATGAAGGGGTCCGGCCTACGATGGAGGACCCATGTCCAGAGAGAGAAGGAGCTGGAGTAACCCGCAAGATGTTGAGTTCGGTGAACCAGGTGCATGGACAAGTGAGGTCCACTTAAAGCATGAGTGTCGCGTTAAAAGGCCAAGTGCCAATCTCTGTAAAACATGTCGTTGAAACGAGACCTCTGAACTTCCCATCTCTCTTTCCCTGAACATTTCACCCCCTTCTCCAATTCCGTACCCTCCTGCCGCCAATTTACCCCGATTCTTCCCCTCCACCGGCAGTAGAGCTGGCGCCTCGACCATCGAGGGGGGTGACACCTACATGCCGGAGTAGTCAGCATACGGTTCCCGACGATGGTACTTCGGTCACAAATGAGGACTCCTTGGCCAAGGCTATGCGGCGTAAAGCAACGCAGAACCTCGACAACCAAGGTATTACGTCGCCACCCAAATCCTTTTTAGCTTTTTCCAATACTAGTATCGTTTCTAAGTTGAATAATGTGGGTGTTAGTCTGGGAAAGAATGAGAAGGATATTTCTATTTCGACAAACGCCTTGAAACATTTGGAATATGATCGATTAAAAGTTGTTCCACATATTTCTAGCAAGTCTTTTGCCTCCTCTACTGACGACGAGGAGCTGCATGCCACATCAGATTTTTTCTTTTGGAAAATGAGGCTCACCCCCGGCCTTTGCATCTGAAAGATGCATATGGTCAGCTACTCTCTCATTTAGTAGGAGCGGTTTAGGATGTGGGTCTAGATGAACCCGGGCTTAGTTCTTTGATTGAGCTTACAGCCTCCGGACGTAAATCAAAGACCGCAAGTTCGAAAAAAGTTATTAAGTCCCATAAGAAGGCGAAATTTTCTAAATCTCCTATTGTTTCCCCATGAATGGAATGTTTTTTAATAGCAGAGGTCTTCGTGACTTGGCTAAACATTTATTCATTGCGGAGTGTAATAGGGATTACAATTTAGATTTTTTTTGCCTATCTCTGAAACGGGGAGACGTGACTTCTCCGTAAGTCTGCTTAACCGTCTTTCTGGCGGGATAGAATACACTTGGGTTTCACGACCGTCTAGAGGTCGTTCTGGGGGCATCTTACTTGGCGTAAACACGCGGACAATGGATGTTTTATTACCTAAGGTTAATGAGGCTGAAAGGATACAACAATATAGTCCTATTTGCCTCCTTAATGTTAGTTCTAAAATATTCACGAAGGTTGCGACTATTAGGCTGAATTCAGTTGCTGGACATGTGGTTCGTCCTTCACAGACAGCTTTTATGCAAGGTAGACACATCCTAGACGGAGTTGTTATCCTTCATGAAACTGTCCATGGATTACATCGGAAAGAGTTAAATGGGGTCGTACTTAAAATAGACTTTGAAAAAGCTTATGACTAAGTCAAATGGCCCTTCAACAGACTCTCAGAATGAAAGGAATTTTTTCTGCAGCGTGGCGTGCAATGATCCATAGCTTCGTTTCAGGAGGCAGTGTTGCCATTAAGGTCAATGATGACCTTGGCCACTATTTTCAAACGAAGAAGGGATTGCGACAAGGTGACTCGCTATCGCCCATGCTATTCAACATAGTGCCGGATATGCTAGCAGTCATGATTGAGCGTGCCAAGGCTGATGGACAAATTGATGGGGTAGTGAATCATCTAGTTGATGGTGGCCTCTCCATACTTCAGTATGCCGACGATACGATTCTCTTCATGGATCATGACCTCGAGAAAGCAAGAAATCTGAAATTAATTTTATCAGCATTCGAGCAACTCTTAGGTCTTAAGATCAATTTTCATAAAAGTGAATTATTTTGCTTTGGCGAGGCCCAAGACGAGGCTCACCTGTATGCCGACCTGTTCGGATGCGGGTTGGGCCAGTTTCCGATCACATATTTGGGGATACCGATACATTATCGGAGACTCACAGATGTTGAATGGAAACACGTCGAGGAGAGGCTGCAAAAAAGACTTGGCAGTTGGAAAGGTAAGCTGCTGGCTCTAGGAGGAAGATTGGTCCTAATAAATCCAGTACTAAGTAATATAGTACTATATATGATCTCCTTCCAGTTGCCGAAAGGAGTTTTACATAGATTTTATTATTTCCGATGAAGATTCTTTTGGCAAGGAGATAGCGAGAAAAAGAAATATCGACTGGCTAAATGGAGTGTGGTTTGCCATCCCAAAGACCAAGGCTGGTTGGGCATTCATGACCTTTTGGTTAAGAATAGGTCCCTACTCGGTAAATGATTGTTTAAATTACTGACGGAAGATGGTGTATGGCAAACCCTCCTTAGACAGAAATATGTGGGCTCCAAGGCGGTATCCTAAGTATACTAGAAGCCTGGGGACTCTCACTTTTGGGCGGGTTTAATGGCTACGAAGAAATATTTCTTCAGCCATGGATCTTTCTCGATTAAGGATGGCTTGGAAATTAGATTCTGGGAGGATAAGTGGCTAGGAAATGCCACTCTCCGGGAACAATATCCAGCTCTATACAATATTGTGCGTCACAAGGGTGATACTATCGCCACGGTAATGGAATCATTTCCGCCAAATGTGACATTCAGAAGGGATTTATTTGGACCCAGACTACAATCGTGGAACATCCTGCTCCAGCGGTTGTCCACGGTGCAATTGTCACATGGGTCAAATGCATTCCGATGGAACCTACATGGAATGGACCGTTCTCAGTGGAGTCTATGTATAGAGCGTTTATAAAGTCTGATGTGCCAGTTGATAATAACAAGAAGATCTGGAAGATGAAGATACCGCTTAAGAATAAAATCTTCGCATGGTATCTTTGTTGCGGAGTCATTCTTACTAAAGATAACCTTATTAAGAGGAATTGGCATGGAAGTCCGCAATGTGTCTTGTCACCATGATGAGACAATAAAACATTTATTCTTCCAATGCAAATTGGCTTGTTCTATATGGCCAGTCATCCAAATAGCTTCTGGCTTGTATCCTCTTTATAGTGTTGCTAATGTATTTGGCAACTGGCTACATGGGATTGATCACAGGTTTAGAACCCTTCTCAGGGTGGGAGCGCTTGACGTTATTTGGGCGCTTTGACTGTGTAGAAATGATAAGGTTTTTAACGACAAAAGTACATCTCTTATGCAGGTTATCTACAGATGTACCGGAACTTCGTTTATGGTCCTCTCTACAACGTGTGGAGAATCGAGACCTGTTTATGGAGGTGTGTACACGATTGGAGGCTACGGCGAGGGATACTTTTACCCAACATGGGTGGCAGCATGATCTTAGGATTGGTCCCCTCCGCTTTAGGCATTATACAGATACTGCATGTTTTCCTTATATTTCGCCTTTTTATATTTTTTTTTTGAATGAGAGGACATTGTTTGGCTGTGTGCATCTTAGCTATGCAGACGCCGGGTGTAATGCTTATAAATCTTTTAAGTAATAAAGCGCCCCTTTTTGAAAAATTTACCCCGATTCTCTCTTGTGATCATCCCTACTACTAGTGGGATATCAAAATTTGGTATCACAGACAACATACAGATTGTTGCACTCCAGCTAAAATCCTCTGAGACTGGATCGTAAAATTCCACTGTGAAGGGTGTTGTATCACTTTGGTGAGGATCCCCCGGTAGGTTGGAACCGATCCAGAGAAGGAGGCCCAGCCGCGCCTTCCAGGTCAAGCAAACTATCGGCATATACGAATTTTGTTTTGAGAGGATGGATGCGGTAGCAGAAGCTGGATGAGATTATCACCCCGCTTCAACGCGATGGCCATGACATGTACAGTCCCCGCGCACTTCCGGGTCAGCATAGCCACACTCTACCTGGATGGTCATGCCGCTCTCGGGTTCCAAGTGTACAAGTGGAAATAGCGTCTCATCTCTCGGGACACATTCATGGTGGCGGTGATCATGGAATTCCAGCAAGGTGAGTTCAACGGCCAGATGACCCGACTGCTGCAATAGAAGCAAACTGGCTCGGTGATAGTCGAGGGGGGTGAATTTCACCATGTTCTCTTGCTGCGTCCATCGTATTTGGGCCGTATTTACCAATATGAACAGGCGCAAGGGGCCCATGTTGGATCCACCGACTTCCGCAACCGTACCACCCTAGCTAGTTTCCCTGAAAGAAGCCACACTACTGCCATAAACGGAGGAGTCCATGACTGATTGAAGGAGACCAAGACGGCAGGCGAGCGGCAACTAACCAAGACCACTACAAATAGGCGTCATGGCATAAGCGGCAACCACGACACTTACACCAACGGGCGAAGCGCTCGCCGCTACCACAGAGTTAGCAAGTAAAAATACTTTGAGAAAAGAGAAGAATTATTGCTTTAGGTGTGGTTTTGTGGGACACTTTGTGGTCCATTGCACGGCCGAGCTTTGTGATAATTGTTTGAAGCCTGGGCATGAATCTGATGATTGTCCGCTTCTGACTATGCCTAAGCCTGTGGTTACGATCTATGGTGTCTGCAACAATAGGCTTATGTTTTTCGAATCTCCATGCTCCAACTTGAGAAAAATGCAAGGACAGGGATAGTGCGTGTCTCTGGAGGTTCGTTGTCGGATGATCAGGTGGTGCAGCAGCTTTGGAGACTTGTACCGGGAGATATTCGATGGACACCTATTTTGTTAGAAGAGAATGTGTTTAAGGTGGACTTCCCGAAGAAGGAAGATTTGACAAGGCTGATGGTGTTTGGTATTTTCAAAGTGCCTGACAGTCCTTTATTCGCTGCAGTTTGAGGAGTGGCCTAGTCATGAGCCAAATGGAATCCCTCTGCATGAGATATGGGTGTGGTTCTATGGGGCTCCTTCCAAGCCTCTTAATGATTTTATGAAGGTTTTGAGCATTGTTCCATGATAGGTAAAACTGAAAAGGTGGACATGCATGGGGTTGCTAGACTTTTGGTAGGTGTGGTCAGTATTGGCGATGTTCCACAATATGTAGAGTGGTACTATAAGAGTAAAGGGTATGAGTCACGCTTGACATTGAAGGTCGTCCTTTTCCAGCTGACGAGCACTTGGATGATGATATTGATGATCCTAAGGATGGAGCTGGGCATGGGTCTGAACAAATGTGCACCAAATGAGGAAAGTGCTGAAGGTGAACGGTCTGGAGGTAATGGTAAGGGCGGGGCTCCGGGGACTACTCTATGTTCTGGGTTGCCGGCAACGCCTGTGGTTAATAAGACCATCTCCTTTGCTTCTCCGACTATGAGTATTCGATTTGGGTCGTTTGCGGCGGCCTTGGCTCCTAGTCGGCTCTAGAGCGATCATGTGGATGGCGACAACTGGGCGGAGCAGGAGGCTCCATCATTGACACCCCCACTCTCGCTGTACACACTACCAGGGCGATACTAAGTTTCACGCAGGAAGGGGCGCACTCCGCTGGCTGGGCCAAATCTGCAGGGACCGGGTCCTATGTGTCAGGTGGATGTGGTGCCGCCGACTTACACAATCATACCACCCCTGGTCTCCTTGAAGGAAGCCACATGACTACCATAAACGGAGGAGTCCGCGACGAATCAAAGGAAACCAAGACGTCGAGCAAGAGGCAATTAACCAAGACTATTACAAATAGGCGTCCACCCGATGAGGAGATCTTCAACTGCCAAGATCTCTGGAAACACTAGTTCCAGCCAATTAGCACAATCAGTAGATCCGATCTAGACATCGAAAAGTTGACTTCCAACTCACCAAGCACATCTTGTACACCATCAATGTAATCCTTAACATACAAGCAGGAGTAGGCTTGTTGCTCGCATAGCAGGGACCAGAACCTAGGTAAATCAATGCCCATGTCCATTTGGTAACTTGAGGTGACATCCCACTGTCATACAAATTGCGTACGACTTCTTTACTTTTGTGAGGTACATTGCGAAAAACACATCAACTTGACTATCACTTGCAGATTGAGAAATGTATGTATCATCCTATGTCCTTGCATTCCTCTCAACATGTGTTTGTTTGTGAATCAGTTTGTTTTCAGCCAAAGGGATGGCATCCGCGGCGAGGTGCACCTCTAGGTGCCGACCAGCTTGACGTGTGCGGTGTCGCTCACGCGCATCCAGCAGTGTTGTTGATCTACCATGAGTTTGAGGGGCTGTGTTAGAGTAGTTTATACAGTCATGTATAGCCGTTATATAAGGAGCATTCTGCATAACCCACACCTTCACGTGCGTATATATTGTGATGCGGAGCATCCTATGGTCATCCCCATGAACCTACCATCGTCTCACCAAGTGCCAAGAGGACCCATGACACGAGCACGAGCTAGAGCTCTCGACACCGAGGTGACTTCTTTCCTTAGTGATATCACATATGATCCTCTCGAGACATGGCTACTACCTAAGTCCAGAATGCTGTGCATGATTAGGTACCAAGAAGACCCTCTCGAAGATGCACGTGAAGACGGACAAGGCCCCAAGTTCACGGATGAAGAGGAACGCCGAAAGGAGAAGAAGGCAGCTCCAGGGCCCGGACATCCGGCCGCTGGAGACATCCACTACAGCAACAATCCAGCAGCCGAAGCTACAGGACCCGGACATCCGGCCCCGCACCAGCCCGGACATCCGGCCCCTGCCCGAAAATCCGGCGCCTGTCACAGAACATACCCGAAGCTGAACCACTTCGGCCCGGACATCCGGCTCTTCGCGAAGGCCCAGACATCCGGCCCGACGCCCGGACATCCGGCCCCGTCTGTCTGCGCACAGTAAAGGGCCGAGGCCCATGTACCCCTTCGCCCACCTAGACTATATATACTCCTCCTCCCTCTTTCTAGGGTTAGCGTTGTGATAGCTCATTTGTGAGATAGAGCATCGCTCATCCATACGGATCTACTCCTTGAGAGAGACCGCGGCCCCTCTACGGAGAAGATCCCCCTTGGATTCAAGACCCCCTCTTGGGTGGCCCCATCAAGACCTCCTCTCGGAGAAGAACCGGTTACCCTATGTATCGTCTCTTGTTGGATTTGGACCGTGTGATCTCTATGTGTACTCGGATCTAGCATATGTGTGACCTAATCTTGTTGGTTTAAGTGATTCTCTCGTGTTTTCCCTCGTGTTTCCCCTCGTGTTCTTCGTGCTCCTCGTTGAGATCCGCTCCTTTCGTGAAAGATTGGCCATCTAGGGTTCCACCCTACATCATCTTGGATCAGAGCCAGCTTGTCTCATGATATCATCTTGGTATCATGAGCCATGTTTATCACGATTTCAGAGCCCCCTCTCTTTGTTTTCTAGCCTTGTTTTGTTGATTTTGTCCCTAATTCGAAAATTCCCCACAAAAATAGCCCCCAAATTTTTTTTGTGATTTGTTGGTGTGATGAAGTTTTGTTGGATTTGATCCACGGATTTCGTGTGTTGCAGGTAGATCTAGCTTTTCCCCATCTTTTCCCCAATTTCCATCCACAAAATCTTCCGAATTTTGCCCCGGATTTGACCTCTCCACGCGGAGTTCTTCGAGTTCGTCCACGGATCCAGAGCCCGGACATCCGGCCCGACAGCCCGGGCATCCGAGCCCCGCCCCAGACATCCGGCCCCTGACAGCAGCACTCTCCACCATTCAGTCCGTACTCTCCACCATTCCAATCCATACGATGCTCGCCATGAGTTTACCACCGAAGACATTAGCTGCCTTGGGAAAGATCTGCCCGAGGGTTCCTATGGGTGGGCACGGCAGAGGCCGGAGGGGAATCTTGCTCGGTTGCTTGGGAGATTGTTTGTCGGCCCAAGTGGGCTGGCGGACTAGGCATTATGAACATGCGGTGGATGAATGTTGCCTTGCAGGCGAAGTGGCTGTGGCTTCAAAAGACCGATGCTTCCATACCTTGGGCGGGATTCAACTTCTCGGTACCGGAGGACTATAGGTCATTATTCGGAGCAGCGACGAGTGCTATCATTGGCAATGGTCGCAAGGTACTCTTCTGGGAGGGTAGATGGTTGGATGGTTTCCGGATCGAGGAACTCGCGCCGCTGCTTTATGCGAAGGTGCGTCCGAGGGTCAGAGCCTCACGCACGATGGTGGAGGCCCTAACTGATAGTGCGTGGGCTAGAGATGTGGGGCCGCGACTCACTGTGATGGAGCTGGCGCAGTTCCTGGAGGTTTGGCCCGAGTCGCGGTGGTTCAGCTACAACCACTACAGGAGGATCAATGGAGATGATCTTGGACAGGAGACGGTATGTTCTCGGCCAAATCCGCATACACGGCGAAATTTGCAGCCCTGGAGGTGGCACCCACCACGGACTTCACATGGAAATCGCGAGCACCGCTACGCTGCAGGTTCTTCGCGTGGCTGGCACTCAAGAACAGATGTACGTCTGACAGGTTAGCGCGTAGAGGCCTACCCCATCAAAACGCGTTCCCGTTCTGCGATCAGCACGACGAGACAATTGATCACTTGCTGGTCACCTGTGTCTTTGCGAGAGAAATTTGGGACAAGGTGTGTGCGGCTATGGGCCATACGGATGGTGCTCCGACAGCGGAGGTCTCGCTTCAGGGTTGGTGTTTGAGGGCTGGGGCTCATGGTCGCCTCGGCAAGGCGGAGCGGGCTATTCACCTTCTATGCCTTTGAGAACTCCGGAAGCATCGGAACGCGATCGTCTTCGATGGGCCGACACCGAGCATTAGGTCTGTACTTAGGCGCATTGCATCCGAGAGCAAGGTTTGGCATCTTGCAGGGCTTGTAGGTGGGGAGTTAGATGGCTTCCTAGCGGCGGTTTCGCGGTGGGCATGTGGCGAGTAATCCACTCCATTGTCTTTGATGTAGGTGGAGTGGACTGGGTGTTGCCTGCGTGTAGGCACGCCTTGTAACATATCACGGGGTCTTTCCCATTTCTTCTATATCATATGATACACACACTCGTGCGTATTCAGGAAAAAAAATACTAAAAGGTAACAAAAACGATAAAATAATGTAGTATCCATATCCCTTTAATAAGGGAAATAAAGGAAGGATGAGTTGGACATTAGGGGTGGACAAACCTGATATACAGAATAAATAACATTTCTCCGGATTTGAGCCATCATATCCAAGAAAAGATTATATCCCTCAAGTTTATATTCGATAAGGGGGTCTCGTTGAGCATAGCCCCTTAACCCAACAGCTTGTTGCACAAACTTTAAAGCTTGCAAGTGTTCTTTCCAGAGCTTATCAATATTGCTTAGGATTAGGAATCGCTCGGCTTCCTTCATCAAACCTGGAGCTTGCTTCTCCACAATTTCCTGCCATATAAACAGATAAGTTAGGAAACATGCAAATGTGGAATTACAGCTTGTTTTTGCCAAAGTTCCTGATATAATTAGGCCAAAACTACTTTGAAGATATTGTTTTATCATGTGTCATTTGAAGAAAGCACCTTTGATCTCTGAATTTAAGTCTGAACTGAGAAAGCTATTGCTTAATTTTTCTGTTGAGATTGGGTTGGCCACATTATAATACCCCCTCCATTCCATAACGTAGTGCGTATAGATTTTTTGAAGAGTCAAACTTTGACTGAGTTTATAGAGAAAACTATTTATATCTATAATATCAATTATATAAAATATGAAACCACATTATAATACTCCCTCCGCTCAGTCTTGCTACCGGGCCACCTTCCAGGGAGCGACGGTATGCCACTCCTGGAAGCTCATATGGAGGAGCTGGGCGCCGCCAAAAGTGAAATTCTTCGATTGGCTGGCATGTCAAGATCGCTGCTGGACCGCGGAGCGGCTCGCACGCCGTGGCCTGCAGCACCACCCGCGGTGCCTTCTGTGCGACCAGGAACCGGAGACGATCGGGCACTTGATGCTCACGTGCCCTTTCACTAGGCAAACATGGCATGAGGTCCTTTCTTGACTGCGCTTACCGGCGCCGGCGCCCAAGCACGATGACTCGCTCATGGACTGGTGGCTGCGCGCGAGGGAATCCACACTGCCAGCATAGTGGCTGAAATCCGTGGCGCTTTTGGTGCCGTGGATGATCTGGAAGCATAGGAACGCGTGCGTTTTTGACCATATGAGCCCATCGCTCAATGAGCTTGTCGACAGGATCAAGGACGAGGCCCGATGTTGGGCAAAGGCCGGGGCTCGAGGGCTCAGGGTCGTTTTGCCATCATCCTGGGATGTCCACTGATCTCTTGGCGGCTGTGTAACTCTGCCTCCTAGGAGGATGTACATTCTCTTTCTTTCCAACGCAATGAAACGCAAAAGCCATTCGTGTTTTCTCGAGAAAAAAAAAACTACATCTTATGATGAATCTAATGATATAGGTTTGACATTCAAGATGTAAATGTTTTTCTCTATAAATTGGTTCAAAGTTTGTGATGTTTGACTTTTCAAAAAATCTATATGCACTACATTATGGAACGGAGGGAGTAGTAAAATATATTCATATGTATTTGCAAGGTGAAACTTCCATTCTTGTTTTCAATGGTTAAACATCTGTTGCATTGATCTAACTATTTTATAATTTTCAGTGTGTATCATGCAAGAAAACTCTACCCATGAGACCAGAAAGAGCAACTAACAGCTTTTTGGAAATATGCTTCACGCCCTCGGGTTCGAAGGTACTCTTGTAAATCCTCGTAGCTTGAGCATTTACTCTCCAACAGTTCGGGTGTCAAGTCATTTAATAGGTAACAATACCTAGAAAAAAGATAGAAACATTATGAAGGAGATAATAAATCACTTAGTAGATCGCCTGAAATATACATAATATCAGAAAACTCACTGTTGAACTTTAGCTATCAGCTTGCCAAGATCCCAACTTTCCCTTGGGGTACCAGGACCTATGTTTGCCTTCAAATAGGATGAAAAACTAGCATCATTTTTCGAGAAAACGCAAAGGGTTTGTGCTTCATTGGATCGAAAAGATGGGGAGAGTACAGTCCTCCTAGGAGGCTAGTGTTACAAGCATTGAAAACTAGCATCATTTCAGGGTAACTAGTTGCTAACTTTCAATTGCAGTTGTAAACTTTGGCATTAAATAATTAGGAGAAATTACCAAAATAAATCTGTTATGAAAATGGTGGTACCTACTAACTAACCTCTAATATGTCGTCCATTGTTAATTCAGCATACTCCACAATAAGTGACTCCAGGCTACCAGATGCTAGGGCACGTCTTCTTTCTGCATATACCCTATCCCGCTGGCTATTTAATACCTCATCATACTCGAACAGCTGCTTCCTGATATCAAAAAAGTAGTTCTCAACTTTCCGTTGAGCTTCATCTAGGGCCCTTGTTAGCATCTTTGATTCAATAGGAAGATCTTCAACTCTGAAAGCTTGCATCAGACCCTACATGACACAGTTCGCAATGTTTTCAATTTGAATGTACACTATTTTTAACTCTCATGGAATGCTGAAACAGTAGTCTGTAAAAGCCACATGTGCTGAATGGTGTGGTCTGAGACTCAAAGTGTACCAGATAAACTCTTGCGGTATAAACATTTCATATTTGGGATGCACATTGAAAGAATGCCCTGTCTTTTCTGTTCCTAGACAAACAGAATGATGCGGAGCATCCTACGGTCATCCCCATGGACATTTCATCATCACCTCGAACACCAAATGGACCAATGACGAGAGCCCATGCACGTGAAATCGAAACCGAGGTTACCTCTTTTCTCTTCGAGCTCCCTTTGATTTCATATGAGAAATGGCTTCTACCTCAAACGGAAACTTTGTGCATGACTAGGTATCGAGGAGAAGTTCATGAAGAGGCAAGAGCCTCAAGAAGGAGGAGGAGAAGGAAGAGCTCCAAGACACGAAGCACCGGAGGCTCTCTGGACACCCCAGGTGCCCGCACCATCCACCCCCGGGTGCCCGCACCCTCCACCCCCGAGTGCCCGCACCGGCTGGCCCCGTGGGGCGCGGCCCCCTGACTACCCCGGGTGCCCGGCCCCCCTCCCTGGGCGCTACCCCGGGTGCCCGGACCTCACCCCCGGGTGCCCTGCCTCCTCGCTGATGACCCCGGGTGCCCGGCCTCTTTACCCCGGGTGCCCGGACATGTCCGGCTGTGCCTGCGCGCACTTAGGGCGAAATGACCCTTGTAACCCCTTCCCCCCCCCCCCCCCCCAATTCGTCCCTAGCCTGTAAGTACTCCATATCTAGCTCATTTCTAGGGTTAGCAAAGTATATGATAGACACTAGAGAGCTTTGCTCCTTGTATCCCCTCCTCTTGGAGAGCAAGACCCCTCTCTGGGAAGAATCCTTGTGGATTATCAAGGCCTCCTCTTGGAGAAGATCAACATCAAGACCTCGTCTCCTTGGAGTGGGAAGAACTCTACCATAGTGCTATTTTCCTTGAATTGTTCTTGTATGCTTCTGGATCTCATGTATGCTACTCTAGTGGATGTGTGATTTGGGTATGTTTGAGTGATTTTCCCCCTTGTGTTCTTGTGTGTTCATCCTTTTCCCCCCTCCAAGTGTGAAAAGATCTTCCCTAGGGTTTCACCCTACAACACAGAACCTCTCCCCTCCTAATTCACTAATCTGTAGGAAGGTACTGGACTTTCAGATTTAACAAATTATAAAAAGACATGCCTAAAGTAGATGGTATTGATTGAGCAATTCTTGCTTGCAAGTTCCAGTTTGGATACTGCCCCTACATAAAGCTTGTAACTGGTAGTAAAACATCGAATTTATTACTGCTGCGGGTACTATTTACAACAGGTTTGGAACTTCGGACTAAAAGCTTAGATGTGTGTAGCAGAAGAATTTTGCAAGGTTTTCATTTTTTGGCTAAGGGCATCTTATTGCAAGCAGAAGCGATTGCTTTGAACTGCACATGGACCCATATCTTCCATAATATTCTGATAGTCTAATCTGAACTTTTTATGACTCTTAGTAGTTGCGAGAGGTAGGTGAACTACATTATGAAGGCATGAGGTGCTTTGTTTAGCAGCGAACGGATTCCAATTCGTTGCATACCACCTTCATGAACGAGGAATATACAGATTATGGAATAATCGAAACTTCAAGTTGACCAAATATTCTATTAATCAGAAGCTTTAAGTGGAGTCAAGTAAGTTGTACAGTACAACAGAAAAGATGGGAAATGCTAAATGACAGGGCTTTGAATGCAACAATGTACTTTGTGCAGCCTTTGATATTGCTACCACGTTACCCTAAGGGAATAATATAAAATAAAGGAAGGAAATAAAATATACCTGTATCCGGTCACCTCCGAAGATTCGGAAGATGTTATCCTCAAGACTAAGAAAGAAGCGAGAGCTCCCAGGATCCCCTTGCCTGCCACTTCGGCCACGAAGCTACACCAGATAAAAGCAAACCAATCAAAGGTAATGATGGATCTATAAAAAGATACAATGGTGGTATGATACACAACCAAGTCTGAAGGGATCACCCCTGTTTGCGGTGTTTCGGTGTTTTCAACATACAATAGGTAGATCTGTTCTTTGCGAAGTTAACCCCATTGTGACCCCAAATGATATTTTTTTTCTGTTCTACTAGCTAAATCTAATGGTTCATACTAGAGTCAAGCCTGCCATCCCATGTTGACCATCTAATCACCCATTTGATGGCCTAAAGAGTATTGAATTATCTTAATTAACTCGTTATTACAATTATTACTTCCTCCCAATCCTCTAATGTATGGCAAGAAAATAGCTGGCCTGCTACTTGCTCAATTACCAATAGTTTTAATACTATTCATTCCGAAAAAATATCCCTAATAAGGACAATTCATGTTGATATAGGATAATGCGCATTACTTGTCAAAACTCTTTGATTACGTTTTTTTCTGAAACTCAACATCTTGTGAAACATGTGTTATGATGCTTCACATCTTTGAAATAAAAGACTAATCCCAAGAAACACTAGATTGCTCCATTTGCACATGACAAGATAATATTGCAATCTGTGCACAGATGGAGACTCCAACATTTGTTGCACCCAAAACTTGGCACAGATGGAGACTCCAAAATCATGACGAGAAGCCAAAAATCATAGAACTCCATCCATTCCCTAAAATTATCATGATTGTGAAGACTCCAAAATCATGACAGGCCGCAAAAGATCATAGTACTCCCATCTCATCTGATTTTTGTAAGACTACATGGCCGATTTTCGGCATGCATTTTTTTGCAGGAAACCAATTTTTGCGTATTGATGACAATAGCTTGAATGGGTACTCCCTCCATTTCTGATTTGCGTAAGGCTACAAGGTCAATTTTCAGCTTTTCTTTGCGGGAAGCCGACTTTTCTATATATTCATTCTGCAGAGGCCAACTTCTGCATACTAATGAAAATACCTTGAACAGTACTCACTCCATTTCAGAATGGATGTTCTTTTAGAGTTGGGCTCAAGAATTAAGGGTTTGAGTAAAATGTCCATGTTGCCCCATCTCTTTATCCTCTGAAGGCAGTAAAGTTCTGACTGTTTTTGAGTACGAGATTTTTTATGGCTAAAGTAGAAATGGATGTTCCATGCAAGTGCATTAAATTTTTTGGAAGAGTTCAAACAGTCACAGCAGGCAGGGGAACTAAAAAAATAGGGAAGTGCAAGCTGGCATATGAGTATCTAGATATATTTTGTCATGGCACTAATGAGGTAAAATAGGAATAAATAACTAAAACTGCATTGGGAGTGTAGAATGACAAGTATTTTGAAAAAAGCTGGAGAGGCTGAAAAGGCATCTATTCTGAAACTGAGGGAATGCCTGATTGTCAATTCTGCGGGACTCATGTCGTTCAGTTCCTACTACATGAAGCCCACCTGTCGCAATGACCTGAATAAATGACGATGATGCCATAATCAGTTCATCACTATGGTCTTCAATAGCAAAGATAAACCAATAAAATATCCTTTCTATGTGCAAACCTTCTTCTTTTCTTCCTCTGTGTAAATCTTAAATTCATCTGCTATCTTCATGAATGCGGTTCTCAGAGTTGCAATTACTTCATCACGTGTCGGTCCCTGACATGTAAAAATACATAGGTGAGTCTGGATTCCTATGCCTGTGGAGAGGGGGGGTCTTAACAGAATATCCAGAGATCAGAATAGCAGTTTCTGATGGTGATATACAAGGCTCAAACTGTGCAATTGTGTGGGCGGTCCCAAATGATTAGTGGTAGGTACACAAGTTCTAAGAACAAAAACTAAGAAAAAATAGACAAAAAAACTACCTGGCTTTCAGGTAGTGTGTGAGAAAAAAATTGAGTCATATCAAAAAAATATTAACCAAGGCAAGATTTAATCCACCATGAGGGTAGTTTGAAGTATTCAAGTCATTTTGATGACAATAAATTGGTTGATTATCTGAATCTCGATTCCCCGGCAAGAATTCCAGTAAACCTGTGGGGAACAACTGGCTACTGACTTAGGAATCAAACTGCTTTGTTACAACAATACTAATACTAATAACCGCAAGACACTCAAGATAGAATTACAAAAAATCACATTTTTGGACAAGAAAATACATTATAAATTTGAATGAACTGCTTCGGTACTGCTATGTATCAACCAACTAATAATATAATGCCAGGTTTTCAAGCCATACGTACAGATCACAGATCGTTTTGTACTTATTCTTAGAATAATTTTGGGCGCACATCGATCCGTCGAGGACAAGCAATCACACAAGCACGAGCATGACACCGAGATTTGTTAACGAGGTTCACCAACATGGCTACATCCCCAAGGCATGACTACGCGTGCTCCTCCCCATGTACCAAACCACATGATACAGTCCTATGCGCCATCCCGATGCACCAGTTGCTTGCATTTGCCCCCCGAAAGAAAACCCTGCAGCAGCTCAAGAAGATTCAGAGAGGTTTCCTCTGGGTCGGGCGAATTGGCGTCATTTGCCCCCCCCCCCCCCCCCCCCCCCCACCCCCGAAGAAAACCCTGCCATGTGAACTGGCGTCATGTCTCCCGCCCCCTCGGCTGGACCTCCAATTCTCCAGCAACGAGCGTGCACTGTTCTTTCCTTCCACCTACATGATCATCGGAAACGGCATGAACGCCCTGTAATGGGAGGATCACTGGCTCAAGGGTCGCTCGGTTGGCGAGCTCATGCCCCTGCTCTACAAATGCATCCCCAAACGCCGGCGCAAGGTCAGAACGGTGGTTGAAGGCCTCAACGGCAACGCATAGGCCCGTGACATCCAGGGTGCCCTCGACATCCATGGAGATTGGCCAGTATCTGCAACTTTGGCAACTCGCGCAGCATGCCACGCTCAACGATGCCCCTAACCAGCTGATATGGAAGTGGTCCGCGAGCGGCATCTACTCGGTGCAGTCTTGCTACGCGGCACACCTTTCAAGGATCAATGCACTCCTGCTCCTGGAAGCTGATTTGGAAGACTTGGGCTCCCCCTCGGGTCAAGTTCTTCCATTGGCTTGCCAATCTGGATCGTTGCTGGACTGCCGACGGACTGGCCCACAATGGACTGCAGCATCATCCGCACCGCCTTCTTTGCGATCAGGCGCCGGAAATGATTCGGCACCTGCTGCTTGACTGTCCCTTCTCCAGGCGGGCATGGCATGAGACCCTGGCCTGGCTACGCATACCGGCACCGATTCCCAACCAGGAGCCCACCCTCATGGACTGGTGGCAGCACGCCAAGGACACCACACCGCAAGCACAATGCAAGGCCCTACAATCCGTTGCACTACTCGTACCGTGGTTGGTCTGAAAGCATAGGAACAGTTGTGTCTTCGACAACGCGACGCCCTCCCTAGGCACGCTAGTTGACCGGATCAAGGAGGAAGCCTGTTCCTGGGCAAAGGCCGGAGCAGCAGGCCTTAGAGTAGTCCTACCACCTTCATGGGATGTGCACTGAGCGTTGTACCCGATCTTCAATTGTTCGTCCTAGGACGACTGTAACTGACTTCCTACCTTTCCAATGAAAAGAAACGCAAAGGTCTTTTGCGTTTTCTCGGAAAAAAAATATTTGACACATATTTTAACACTCCACCTTGGCGAATATGACCTCACTATCTTGAAGCCACCATGTGCAAATCACCGTGTGCCTTGGACTTAAACCATTAATCATGAGTTTCGCTACTACACCCTTGACTTCACATGACTCCACCTACAACTGTAGTTCCTTCTTTTTCTCCATTATAGTCAATGCTCCCACAAAAGTTATGTTCTTCTGCACTCTTGTTTTGTGTTACCAATCTCCCAGAGTATCCGTCCAACTCTATCACACACCGACCATAAAGTCACCATATCAACAACACGATTGTATCGTCACCCTGGTAGCTTCTTCCTTGATCTGTGTGAAAGTGAACAAGTCGCATATTAGATGCCACATATAAGAACTTCCGAGCTCACCATTATCGCTATTGTTGACTGCATGTTTGAACTTCAAGAAATTCTTGGTTGCCCTTTAGTCATCTCGAGTCAAATTCGCATTTGTCTCATCTTTTTTTCTTAACAGTCTCTATATGTCCCGTAGCTATAGTACTCCGCCTCCTTTTGCATTTGTCATCTGCACTTTGTCATGTGCACTGAACACCACATAATATACGGCCATGTACTCTCCAAGCTTTTGACATTCAGACTTTCCGACACTTTCGCATATTCTCCATGGTCAACATTCATCCATCTGACACGTCATACTCGATAGCTCTAGTCACCAACCCAAACCTGGTACTCGCCAACACTGCTTCAGCATCCTCTCTACACTTCGTCGGACCACAAGTCTGACCACCAGTGCTATGATCTATCATTGTATCCCATGCTTACCGCACGCCTCGCCGCTATCACCGTCCGAGCCTTTGTTGTCCCTGACGAATATACTAGGTCGTGAACCCACACCACCTCAATCCTCACTGCAGAGAACAGCCGATCATCACCGACCGATGCCAAGTTTCACGTATCCCTCGAACCACTAGATCCCAGCCCGAACAACATGCCCCTCGCTTTTCCTGCTGAAATAATTTTGACTTACGCCATAACATCTGTCAGCATTGAGTGAAGTGTCCCATTAGACCCCAGCTCCGCCTTCAACATGACTCCATGGTGGTTGTACATGCCAGCCCCGCCCGTCGACTTCAAGCTCTCATGTGTACACCATCTTGAATCAACCCCGCACCATCGCCATGATGAAGCGCACAAGCCCTTAGACATGCGCCGCGTGATGCCATGCCCAAAAGTCGGCCATCAGCAGCATCACGCTCCTATGTCGTCGTCAATGAGACCACCGCCGTCTTCCATACCGACCGACATACTTGTCGATCCGCCAGGCCAAACGCCTTATATGTCTGTCCCCAGCCGAACTGGCCCGCCTGCAACCATGCTCCACACCTCGCGCCATATCAACCCAGCACATCACGGTGCATTCGTAGACGCTCCCGTAAAACATGATCCTCATGACACGCTTCAGACTCCTCAAGCCTTCACCTTGACCTTCACACAAATGTGTACCAGCAAAGAAAACTAAAGCAAAGTCCCTTGTAGCCTTCCCACGTGAACAAAAAAAAGGACATCAACAAAGCTAGCTAGCCAAACTCCTTATTCACCACACGTATGCCAATTTCTTTCTTGATGGCATCACGGCCTGAACTCTCTGACTCAGATCCGAAACTTACCATCATGATCAATCTGATAACTTGATCCGACGACTTGCGGTTGCCGATCCCGACTACTCTTCATCTTCTAGATCAAGACAATGACCTCCTTGAAACCTTGATCTGATACCACTTGTTAGAATAATTCGAGGCGCACATTGATCCGTCAAGGACAAGCAATCACACAAGCACGAGCACGACACCGAGATTTGTTAACGAGATTCACCAACATGGATACATCCCCAAGGCATGACTATGGGCGCTCCTCCCCATGTACAAAATCACATGATACAGTCGATGATAAGCCAGCTGAGGCCATCAGACAGCGCTCTGACCACCACGCACGGCCAGTCTGGCCACCCCTGCCACGGGGGCCGGACCGTCCCTCTCGTGATATCTGTCTTGCCTAGCAGCTTATGTCTAGTCTATTTGGCTACCCTGCAGTCCCCTTATATAATATGCCCAGGTTACACATGTTCGGCTCAAACACCTAACGCTCCGCTAATTATAAGTCCAACTGTACCACAACTTGTACACACAATATTCGACACCTATTTTAACACTTATACTTCAGATTTCAACTAAAAATACATGTGGAATAATCATTTGGTGATAGATACTTAAGTAACCCAAATATCTCTTAAAAGAGCATACAAAAATTTGTGATAACTTCAAAAGGCCTACCTTCTCACATGAGTAGGAGAGACGCTCTTCAGCTTCTAGCTCAGGTAATGACTTTTCTCCCCATTCTTTGACAGCCACTTCAACTGCATCTTTGATACATGATAGTGTATCTTCTGAAAGTTCACAAGGGAACAAGCTTTCATTTGTCTGGAAGAGGGGATAGTGCAATAAGCCATTGGGAACTGAACTTCATCACATATTAAATCATAACGCAACAATCTAAAGAATAATTCACAGAATCTTGAAGGCCACCAGTCATCACTTTTTTTTGATAAGGAAGCTTTTATTGAACTCAGATCATTACATCAAGATGATACAATTGCTAAGATCACTCCCGGCCTCTGCATAACTAGTCATCATATGCATATTAAAATAACTACTGAACATATAGTTCATTATTTACCTTCCATGTCTTTCTTGGTGGAAGCTGCTTTTTGGACACAATGACACCATCAACTGGATTGACAATTCTGCAACATGATTTCAGAATCAAAAGAAGATATAAGCAATGTTGAGCACCTGTAGAGGGAAATAATCAGATGCAGTGTCTCTGATACATGGGAATTCTGCTGACAAGGATTTTAAATACCTTGGCATAAGCATCTCACGCAACTTCAGCCTGGCCATGAATTCCGCATTGCCTCCAAGGATAATATCAGTGCCACGTCCTGCCATATTGGTGGCAATTGTCACTGCACCAAGGCGTCCACTCTGAGCTACAATCTCTGCCTCCCTCTCCACATTCTCTGGTTTAGCATTAAGGACCTTCAACAGAAAGTTCAAAATAAAAAAACTTCAGATTGCTTTAGAGATCTTGGGAAATATAACAGGCACAAACTAGAGGGTGAGGAGACGTATACTGGAGTACATTTAGTAAACTTACAAAGTCTGTACAACAACAACAACAAAGTCTTTTAGCTTTTAGTCCCAAACAAGTTGGGGTAGGCTAGAGTTGAAACCCATAAGATCTCGAAAACCAAGTCATGGTTCTGGCATGTGGCTAGCTAACTTCCATGCACCCCTGTCCATGGCTAGTTCCTTGCTGATATTCCAATCCTTCAGATATCTCTTAACGGACTCCTCCCATGTCAAGTTTGGTCTACCCCGACCTCTCTTGACATTATAAGCACGCTTTATCTGTCCGCTGCGCACTGGCGCTTCTGGGGGCCTCCGTTGTTTATGCCCAAACCATCTCAGACGATGTTGGACAAGCTTCTCTTCAATTGGTGCTACCCCAACTCTATCACGTACATCATCATTCCGGACCTGATACTAAATAAACTTACAAAGTCTATTTAACAGAAAGTTGCTAACAAACTAAATTTTGAAAGAAAAAAGAACTAGTTAACTATGTGGAGTGCGAGAAGGCAGAAAGCCAAAAACTTTATTTTGTACTATTATGCAGTTTCCATTAACGTGACAGTGACGATGTTGTGCTAAACAGGGAAGGCAGGACTAGGTACCGTTTGTGAAGCTAACAAGCATACCTCGTGAGGAATCCCTGCTTCACGTAGTTGTTCAGACAAAGTTTCACTTTGCTCAACACTAGTTGTACCAACAAGCACAGGACGGCAAGCTTTATTCATTCTTGATATCTCCACAACAGCAGCACGCCATTTTCCACTTGTTGCTCTGAAAACAACATCTGAATCGTCCTGCAAAGGAAGAAGCATAGTCGAACATTCTCAGAAAGGGGGGACTTGGAAAATTGAATCGAGAGACCTACAATTACTAAAAATTAAATGTGCGCAATGAAACAGGATGGCAATCACCTTCCTTATCATAGGCTTATTCGTTGGAACAACTGTAACTTTTAGTTTGTATATGCTCTCGAACTCCTGTCTTTCTGTAGCTGCAGTTCCAGTCATGCCACAGAGTTTCGGAAACTGTCATAAAACGTATCAGTTTCCTGCCAAATAACCCAGTGAACATCTCCAAAAGTAAACAGAAGAGAGTGATCAATCTAGCACAGTGAGCCATACATTCTTCATCACATTTACAATTTACCACTATCAACGGAAATGCTCAACAATGGGCTTTTTAGATGAATGCTCAACAATGGTTAGCGGCTGTTAAAGCTCAATTAGCGTTGAAGATGATATAGCCAGTCAATGATTATTGGCTTATTGGCACTTACCATTTCGCAGAGGTCAATAACATTTAAGGATTAGAACGAAGGGATCGGCACTTGCCTGAAGAAAGAAGTTCTGGTAACTTATAGATGCGAGGGTTATGGTTTCATTCTGTATCTGCACACCTTCTTTTGCCTCAATTGCTTGGTGGAGTCCATCACTCCATCTTCTGCCCTGCCAAAATAAAACAATATACCTTAAACAAAGAAACTAATCTACAAACTCTTTATGTTTATATCATCACCCATGGCTTAGATTTTACAATTACACTAGATTTTGCCCCTATCTTTGAGATACAATAATTGTTTCAAAATAAAGAGATTTGCCAAACCATCAAAATAACCTGATATAATAATAATCATAAGTCAGTCATCACTTGAGGCTTGTGTCTTTTGCCCTCTCATTTATCTTCAGACATTGTGTGGATGAATATTTGTAAGCCGTAGTGAAGGACGAGGAGATCAAGCATAGATAGCGAGAATACTTCGACAAGCTGTTCAATGGGGAGAATGAGAGATCTACCATTGAGCTGGACGACTCCTTTGATGATATGAACAGACGTTTTGTGCAACAAATCCAGGAGACTGGAGTCAGGGAGGCTTTAGAAAGGATGAAAGAAGGCAAGACGATGGCCTCTGATTGTATCCCATTGAGGTGTGGAGAAGCCTTGAAGACATAGCGATAGTATGGCTAACTAAGCTTTTCAACCTCATTTTTTATCAAACAAGATGACCGAAGAATGGAGGCAGAGTATATTAGTACCAATCTTCAAGAACAAGGGGGATGTTAAGTTGTTCTCTAATTACCGTGGAATTAAGCTGATGAGCCAACAATTAAGCTACCGGAAGTCATTGAGCACCGCTTAAGAAAAATGACAAGTGTGACCAAGAATCAGTTTGGTTTCATGCCTGGGAGGTCGACCATGGAAGCTATTTTCTTTGTACGACAACTTATGGAGAGATAAATGGAGCAAAAGGACCTTTTGTAGCTACCACCCTTCAGCCTGATACCCATGAGAGATGGAAATCAGATCCATACTACCCTGTTGTTCCTTCAGTGGCTGGTCTAGTTGCTCCCCCTGACGTGCAACACCATTACCATGCTTCCTTGAATACACCTTCAGGTGCTCCTCTTGCTCTGTTGTCCACCTCAGCACACTACCAATCGGAGCAGATGCAACATCATCTTGTCCACCTCAGCACACTACCAATCGGAGCTGATGCAACATCATCACCTCGCTTCCGTGAATAGACCTTTAGGTGCTCCTCTTGCTCTGTTGTCCACCTCGGCACACCTCTAGGCACGCTACCAATTTGAGTCGGTGCACAAACCTGCACATCGCCGGTGTAGGTCAGTGCT
The DNA here is from genome assembly GCF_018294505.1 of Triticum aestivum. NCBI lineage: Eukaryota > Viridiplantae > Streptophyta > Magnoliopsida > Poales > Poaceae > Triticum > Triticum aestivum. Next base: position 199,804,895 of record NC_057802.1, on the reverse strand, counting down.
TGTGTCAAAGGAGTCACATGAGCTAATGTGCTATTACTCTCCCCCTCTTGACCAATTTCACCAACCTGAGATGGGTCAAGGCCTTCAAACATGACACCGAGATCAGTTTTTTCACCCTAGAAAGGTTCCAGTTCGCGAAATGTAACATCCATGCTCACAAATGTTCTCTCAGATAGACTCCAACATTTGTACCCTCTTTGTCCTGAAGAATACCCAATAAAGATGCACTTGACTGCCGGAGGATCCAATTTATTGACTGATGGCCTATGATCACGATCAAAACAAGTGCAACCAAACACCTTGGGAGGAACTGGAAATTTATTTCTGTGAAAACCAACTCACACGGTGATTTCATACCTGTCACCTAGGATGGCATGCAATTGATCAAGAAGGTGGCCATCATGACAACTTCACTCTAAAGGAACTTGGGCACATCCATGGTGAACATGCCCGGGCCATCTCCAGTAGGTGGCGATTTTTCCTTTCAGACACTCGATTTTGAGGTGTGTCCACATCTTCCTTTCAGACACTCGATTTTGAGGTGTGTCCACAAAAGATGTTTGATGCAGGATGCCCTTGTCAGAAATGAAGGCACCAATGGCCTTGTTAACATACTCAGTGCCATTGTCTGATTTGAGTGCTTGAATTGTCACATTAAATTGAGTCTGAACAAGTGCATAAAAAGTTTTTGAACACTGGAACACCTCATCTTTATGTCTCGGAAATCAATGAATGTAACGGAGTACTGCATACCACTGGTAGATAACACTAGACATGTCCATACATCAGAATGGATTAACACAGAAGAAGATATGCTCATGATCTCCTTACTCACATATAAGCTTCTGGTATGTTTAGCAAACTCACACGCATCACAGTTCAGCTTGCTCTTGTCCACACCACTCATTACATCAACAAACACTTGATACATTTTGTCAAAAGACATATGCCCCATACTACAGTGATGGATTAAGGCACTAGTCTCCTTATCATCAGCAACTGCAGCTAGCATGTGCATTCCCTCCCGGTCTGTCTTGCTGCGGTCCATGTACCACAGCCCCCTACGCCTCTCTGCAGTCCCAAGACTCTTGCCCATTGATCTCTCCTGGATCGAGCACACAACCTTGTCCATAATTATTCAACAATCAATTTGGTCAATCAAAGCACTCAAGGATACTAAGTTGACGGAAAAAGTTGGCACATGCGACACTGAGGATAATTCAATACACGGTGTGCAGCTGACTGTCCCAACTGTTGTGATGGGCTAGGTTCTGCCACTGCCGTGTAAATAGTTTTCTAATGTGTGGGACTGCGGAATATAGGATGCGAACTCATTAAAGTCTCCAGAAACATGTTGTGATGCTCCAGAGTCAAGCACCCATGCATAATTTACTTTATGGGATGCTATTGATGCGTGTTCAAAACTAGCCATGGACAGGGGTGCGTAGAAGTTAGCTATCCACGTGCCAGAACCATAAATTGGTTTCGAGATCTTATGGGTATCAGCTCTAGCCTACCCCAACTTGTTTGGGACTAAAGGCTTTGTTGTTGTTTTTGCTATTGATGTGTGTTCAATCTTACCTTCATTTGTATCGACAAAGTTGACATAACTAGTAGTAGTCTCCTGTCCTCGCTGCTTCACCTCGGCTGAGGTAGCTACATTTGCCTTGAGAGCATTCCAATAACCACCATGCCCAGTCTGACCACCACTCCCATTCCGACCACCTCTGTTGCTGCTGCCACCACTATACCCTCTGCCTCTTATGGGTGGTTCTATGCAAATCCGACTGATATGCCCTGGTTGACCACACTTGTAACAATCCCTAGAACCTCGTTGGTCAGCCACTCTGTAAGCAGATTCATTTCCATCTCCTCTAGATTGCAGGTGTACCTCTCTTCCTGGGACATCGCAACAATGTCCTCATCTAGAGACACAAGCGCTGTATGTGTGCCTGCTCTCAAAGCCTTGATTGAGACCTTTTAGAAACTGCATCACATGCCTGCGCTCAACCCAATACCTGGCAATCTCCATGGATTATGCATGGGGAAGCTAAAGGGGATCACACTTATCCAGATCGGCCCAAAGGTGTTGCAGCTTATTCACGTACACCACCATGTTGTTCGTCACAGCATGGATCTTGTCTTTGATTTGAGACATGAGCATCAGAGTTCCCCTACATGAGTACCTTTTGGACAGCAGGGTCCACACATCAAAAGCACTCGAGAATGCCTGAACAGACGCTGCAATAGCAGGAATCAGAGAATTGAGCATACAAGCCAGTATCATGGAGTCAGTGACACTCCACTTTTTCCATTCTGACCTCTCCTTGCCAACCGGTTCTTCAACCGTTCCAAGGACATATCCCATCACACCCTTTGTCTTCAAGACCAACAAGGCCCGCCTGGTCGGCCCGCCTCGACCAGCTCAGGTAGCTGCTCACGCCATTCAACTTGACATCATTGCGCATGAGCTCAAGCAAATCTGTGTGGGACACAACAATGGCGCCACCTGCAGGAGGTGACCCCTCGGCAGCTTTCATAATCATGAGCGACGCAAGTTTCTCTATAGCAGCAGTAAATTCAGTCCCCATGACTGCCTCCGCCTCCTCTTCTCCTGGATGTACCATCTACAGTGTTACGTCCTTCCTCTGCAATCAACAGCCACACCACAACCAGGATCACTCACTTCAGCTACTCACTTGGCTGTGAGACCTCTCCTACGTGCGCCAGCACCAAGCTAGCCAGCAGCGCCACCACCAACTCCAACCAGCACCAGCAGCTCTCAGCAGAATAAGCAGTACAGCACGCAGCAGCACCTGTGCTTCCTCTGCCAAGCAGCACCAACTCACCCAGCAGTACCACAGCACCCATTTCGTATTCCTCTGCCAAACCTGAGAGTTCAGCAGCCAGCAGCAGCACCTCCCGCGCGCACCACGTCCCTCTAACCAAGCCATCGAGAACCAGCACCGGAAGCAGCAGCAGGCAATGAGAACCGGCAAGGGGGCGTGGAGATCCTCGTGACCCTGACCAAGCCCCGCCGTCGTTGTGCACCAGACCTCGTCGCTGACCCCTGCAGTTGCACCGCAGCCCCACCGCATCGCGAGCTGCACGCCCGCAACCGCCCAGATCCGCTGTTGTCTTCCCGCCGGACCCCGCCGCCTCGCCAGCGATTACGCACCGTCGCCGCCTCCTCCAATACTCTGCCCTCTGATACCATGTAAGCCGTAGAGGAGGGGCTCCTAACCTGCTTGATAGGTTGTGGCGGCACTTGTCTCCAGACAGGGACGAGCTCGTCCTTCTTTAGGCTGGTCATGGTGGGAGTAACATAGCAAGTAACATAACACATCCCAAGAAAAGTTTGCTTACATGGCATGTATTTAATGAGGAGAGAGATGGTTGGAGTAACATAATATGTTACTGTAACATAACACATTCCAAAGCAAAATGAGTCTACATCTTAATAAATGATGGCTTGCATGATACTACATACATGTTACTCCCCACTATGAAGGTGGTAACATAGACTAGTAACATATGCATGTTACTAGTCTAAGTTACTCCCCACTATGACCAGCCTTACCCATCGTGGGGAGTAACTTAGACTAGTAACATGCATATGTTACTAGTCTATGTTACTACCTCTATAGTGGGGAGTAACATATGTGTGGTGTCATGCAACTCTTCATTTATTAGGTTGTAGACTCATCTTGTCTTGGTATGTGTGATGTTACTCCCACTATGACTAGCCTGAGTAACTAGCTATGTTACTACATGACTCTCTTTCATCATTAATTACTTGCCACGTCATCTATTTTGTCTAGATAGGTGTGATGTTACCACCTATGTTACTCCCACTTATGGGTAATCTTAGGTCAGTCACGATATAGGCCTGGGCCACATGGGCCAACAGGGATGGGCCACACTGGCCAACAGGGATGACAACAGAAGATGTTCTTAGTCAGGGTGCAAATGCATAGAGAAATGCTGACAACAGAAGATTTTCTGGTAGCACAATTGCACAGGGATTCACAATATCAAGGATATAACAAATAACCAAAAGTATACATCCATTAGCTATCGAAGAGTTGCTCCAGACATCAGCTGGGTATGATTTGACATAGCAAATGCACTAACAAGGAGACATCGGAAAGAATCAATTTTGGGGATGGATATGATAAATGGAACTTCAACTTACAAAACAGAAATCCCTCTCCTAACATTTTTCCTACTCCCCGCCTGTCCCACTTTAGGATGATTCACGGATCTTTGGAGAAGTGTATGCGACGTAGATCCATTATATACATATAAAGTTAGCCACTCATATACAGTGTTGGCTTCCTCCCCCTGAACCGCTCCCGCGATGCGCCCCGCGCGCGTCACGGGGGCCCTCGATCCGCCGCTGGAAAACTCCTTCCCCTCCAGCCTCTCCTCACCATCGCCGCCGCCGGAGGGCGTCCGCCGGGTGAAGCCCGTGCGACGCGGGCGACGACGGGGCCTTTACTTCCCTCCCCTGTTCGAGGCTGTGGCGGCGCGGGTCAGCCGCTCATGGGGGCGCGAAGCTCGGCATGGCTCTCGGCGGCGGGGACGTCGGGCTTCGACGGCTGTTAGGCTGGGAGTGGAGGTGCGCCGCTGCGTCGTTGGTGGCGGGGTGTTGGTCGGGCTCCCCCCGATCTGGATCTCAATTTGCGGCGGGCGGCGTGGTTGGTGTTGGCGGTGGTGGTCCCGCCCGTCGGTGGCGTGTCTTGTGGGGGCTGGTCGCGGCTGTGCATCGACGCCATCCCCCCTTGACCTTGTGGCTCGCCGTGATGGACCCTGCTCGGCCCCATCTGGGTCAAGTCGGGGGCTTTCGGCCACGGGCTTCGCAGCGCGGCGACTAGTCCGAGTCCCGGCGGCGGGGTTAGCTGGTGCTGCCGCGGAGGCTGCGCGGGCCTGTGCCGCGGCTTTGGTGCAAGCGGCGGCCATGGTGGCTGGTTGTGCGGGTGCGTGCCCGGCGGCTCCGACGCTTGGAGCTCGCCGGTCAGCGCGGGTTGGGCAGTGGCCCGGGGTGGCTGCTGCTCCGGCCATGGGTGGCTCCACGGCAGCTTGGCAAGTCGGCTACGGCGGCGGCTGGCATGTCCCGGCGTCGGCTTGTCCGTAGGCCGCTTGTGTCGGCCTTCGATCTGTCTCCTCGTCGCCCGGGTGCTATTTCCGTTGAAGTGATGGCCCTCTCCCAGTTGTGGCCCATCGCTAGTCTCGCGCCCGGCAGGCAGGACCGTGCCCGTCTTGCGCCCGGCAGCAGGACCGCGCCCGTCTCGCGCCCGACAGCAGGAGTGTGCTCATCTCGCGCCCGATGTGGCAGGACGAGTCGATGGAGGCTAGTTTGCCACGGGGTCCGCCCGTCTTTTCGGTTGGGGTAGCGGCGGGTATCGAGTGAGGTGGTGTCGAGGTCTTGGATGCCGGGGCGGCGGCCCTGGTGGTGGTAGCGTGGTGCTCATGGGCAGAGCCTGTCGCTCGGTGCTGCCCGGCGGCCATGGCCATGTGGGCGGCGTGGTAGCCGGGGTGTGGCGTTCAATGGCGTTGAGTGTTGGCCGGGGTGAAAACCTGCTCTATCTTCGGACGGACCGGCGGCGGCGTTGCTCGTTCCCTTCTTGAAGGCGGCGTCGCGGCTCTCATTGCCCATCGTGTCGATCCAGGGGAAACTCTGATCCTCGGATCGGACGGTGGCAGCACTCCGGTGTCGTAACCTTCCTGAAGGCATAATCTTGGAGCTCACTATTCGTCGTATGTGGCTTCATTTCTTCGCGGTGGCGTGGTTACTCTTGGAGTCCCCGGTTGCTCTTGTAGTGCTAAGGGTCGTGTTGCTGCGCTCAGCGCCTATGTATCCTGCCTTGGGTGTGTGCGCGTGTTGTGGTGGCGTGCGTTTGTACTGGGTTGTTGTCGGTCATTGCTTTATATATAAAGCGGGGCGAAAGCCTTTTTCGGTAAAGTTAGCCACTGACTTAATTTTGGGCTATACAAAAATTGCCTTACAGCACCGAGAATAATAATGCAATACTTACTTTTTTTGAGAAAAAATAATGCAATACTTACTGCCATAACGCGACCTGTGAACTCATCCACAATAAGCACCTCCTTGCTACGAACAATATAATTCACATCTCTAAGGAAGAGCTCCTTGGCTTTGATTGCATTTAAAACATATGAAGCCCATTGTTCACGAGGATCATATAAATCATCTATGTCCAGTATTTCTTCAGCGTCAGCGTAGCCTTGTTCTGTTAGTAAAACATTTCTCTGCTTTTCATCAACCTGAAAAATAATATTTATAAGAGAACGAATTGGATTGTAGCTCACAAACTAGTAAACAGGAGTATGAATACAAGAACAGATTTATGGCTAGGTCAAAGAGAAGATCTATCAGCAATGTACTCGTATATTTTAAAAATGTACTATTCTGAAGTGAACAGCAATAGAATACTTCTTACAGAACGTGCAAAAAACAATTACCCTTCTTTTCATTAAGAGGAGAAGCACGATTGTTACAAGAGTTAAGAGCCAAGGCAACAAGTGCCACCCATAACAACACACAACGGTAAGTGAATATTAGTACCGGTATTCAAACAAGAACACAGGTGAAAGATGGGGACAGAATACAAGTTTCTTTCAAGGCAAGCTACATGATTTCATGTGCTGCGTGAGCCACATGCGTCAGGTTGTGCCGCATAAGCCGCTTGTTGTGTTTTTTCGTTTTTTGGGCTTGTTGAGTTGTGCCCTCAGCAGAACCCCCCTTTGGACCTGTGTGTGCTACCATGTGAGTTTGTGCGTGTGTGTGCGGCGTGAACCTTGTTGTTTTGTTGGACCTTGTGGCTCTGGTGGTTGCTTTATTATATATAAAGCGGGGCAAAAGCCTTTTTCGGTAGAAGGAATAAAGTTGTGAGGCTGAAGCGTGATGACGGGGTGCTTACAGAACGTTAAGGAGTACTGGTGTAGGTGTCCATACGTATTCGTATTAGTCTAGATTTCATTCCTTGTATCCCAAGTCTCTTGTACTATATATTTGCCCCTTGGCCTATGCAACAGATAAGTTGCTCCTCTCACATGGTATCATGAGCCCAGGTTTAGGGGGGGGGGGGGGGGGGGGGGGGGTCCGGCACCACAACCCGTCCATCTCTCTTCCGATCGATTTCTTGGTTTCCCACCTCCCTCAATCGATTTTTCCGGTCTCCCATCCCAGTTAATCGATCTCCTCTCCAGCACAAAACACCAACTTCGCTGTATGTCCAGATTCGTTCACTCAATTGATCATGCCAGGATACAGCAAGAATTCGGGATGGGAGAGAGGATACAGGTGGGAGAGGAAGAGGGGTTGGTGAGATTCAGAGAAAGGAGATGAAAAGTTCAGATACAACTCATTTCACACCCCACACGCTAAGCCAACGGTCTCTACTTATCCTACATGCGCACACACGCTTACAGGTGGCCCCACGGTTCACCGCGTTCGGCTCACAAAGCCTTCTTCCTTACATCTGAGTCTGCTCTGCCTTCTGGTGAACAGCTGGGGCCTCATGGCACCACCTTGTGCTTTTCGTCCCCATACACCCTCCGCAAAATGGGAAGGCTGAATGTGCCATACGATTGACGAATGAAGTCGTTCTAACCCTCCTTCAAGCCTCCATGCCCTCTACCTATTGGGTTGAGGCACAGAGTCTCGCCACCCATGTTCTTAACATTCGTTCAACTAAAACCCAAGCTGCCCTTACCACTCCGCACGAAGCCCTTTTTCATCGAGCACCCACATATGAACACTTGAGCATTTTGGGGTGTCTGTGTTAACCCAATCTCACCGCCACCATGCCTAACAAATTAGCTCCGCGCTCCACGGCTTGCGTTTTCTGAGGATACCCAAACGATCACAAAGGATATCGTTGCCTAGATCTCTTCATGGATAGTGTCCACATATCTCGACATGTAATTTTTGATGAAAATGTCTTCCCATTTGCTAACCCAATCCCCCGCTCAGCCCACCGTAGCAGATCTTTTCCTTGATCTGCCTCCCGACCCACCTCTAGGCCATTCCGCCACCTTCCCCGGTTTTCCTGCCATGGCACATGAAATCCCTAGTGCCCAGCACTCTAGCCAGATTGATTATGTCCTTACTAGGACAACGGATATACATACCCATTTGGATTGTAAGGTGATACCCTGGGAAGTGTGTGGAGGACTGGAGGCATAGCATAAGCTTGCGGTGGCTAATTTCTACTTCGCACTTGTGTTATGCGGGACAAAGGTGCCAAAATCACAAGAACAAAATGGTGGAAGCTCAAAGGGGAAGTGCAGTGGTCCTTCTAAGGAAAGAGCGGGAAAACCTTGCTTAACAGATGTTAGCCACAGGATCAAATCAAAAGGTGGATGAAGTGGTGGCAAGCATCTGCCATTTCTGTGACAAGAAGGTCCCATAAAAGCTGAAAGGTAAGTTCTCTAGGACGACAATCAAAATTGTGATGCTATATGAAGCAGAACGTTGGCACACTAAAAGACAACACATCTGACAAATGAGCATTACAGATTGTGCATGCTATGGTGTGTGTGGCCATACAAGGACAAAAAATAGGAATGAGGTAATACATGATAGGGTAGGGTGGCACCAAATTAAGAGAAGTGTGTCCAACAGTGAGTAAGGTGGTTTGGACATATCCTACAAGGGCCTCCAGAAGCACCAGTTAATAGTGGGATTCTAAAGGGTAGCTAAAATACTAAGAGGGGCAGGAGCAACCAAAGTTGACATGGTGGGAGGCGGTAAAGAGGTATTTGAAGGATTGGAATGTACCTGGAGATTTGGCTCATGATAGGACTGCATGGAGATCAGCAATCCATGTGCCGGAACCTTAATTTACTCTTTTATTCTTCGTTTACTTTTTTCTATATTTCGCTTTTTTGGTTTCCGTATGTTTCTGTTGGGTTCCATATCTAGCATACCCCAACTTGCCTGGGACAAAAGGCTGCTGTTGTTTTTGTTGTTGTTCTTGTTGTATTTTACATTGTTCAGTTAAAATGATCTGTTGGCTGTTGCATGATCTATCTAGAACAGAACATTCATTCTGAGATTCTACAGGGATAAGACATATGCAGTAACAAAAGAGTAAGAATTGATTGTGCTCACAGTATAATGAATGTCTTGTTCAAAAGCTTCAGCTATTTTTGCTGCTTTGTAATACCGGTCACTTGGCTTTTCAGCCAGGCCTGATATTATAAGAGGTGTCCGTGCTTCATCAATAAGGATTGAATCAACTTCATCTATCACACAGTAATTAAAGTTCCTCAAGACAAGCTCATCTACAGTCTGCAAATAAAGATTCGGTTAAGTGCAGAAGCTGTGAACCTGAGAGAACAGGAAGAAATGAAATAGTGGTCCTTAAAACTTAAGAGTAAAATGCACCCGAGGTCCTAAAAGTATTCCGGGTGTGTCAGCTCAGTCCTATAAGTATGAAAATGCACATTTAAGTCCCAAAAAGGATAGGTGATTCATCGCAGGTCCTACTCAGGTCTGACCTGCCCGCGTGGAGCGTTGAAATGCAATGTAGGTAATATTTTGCACAATCACACAATAGTCTATTGTAATTCCATGGTCCCGTGCTAATGTTGTGCGCTATGTCACAGTCACCTACTTCTTGTGGATGGTGCACATGCTCGCGTGGACGTTGAGATAGGAGAACTTGTTATGGATGTGACCTTTTTTCGTGTTCTTTATCCCCCGTTTCAGGTGATTGGCAGGCTCTGATGGGCGGTGATGCTGCGCAGGATAGTACTTGACCATGGCCCGGGCTTCACATGCGGTGGAGAGGTCAGGCCCTGCAGCGGTGGCATGATGTCCGGTGTGCAGCGGCTGTTCATCGGGCTCACAACTGGTATGCACGCTCGCTGGACGAGAGTCAGAGCAGAGCCCAATGTCGCTGCTCGATCCCAAGGCGCTCATGCTCAGTCGCCACGCTTGCTGAGGACCTACGAAGCAGGACCAGGCCAGGGATCGGCCTCGTGGTGGACGTCGCCCTGGCTGCCGACAACGACGACGGCAAGAGCTGTCGTACCTGGCTGTCCAACTCACCACCTCGGTACCTCCGCTTTCATCCGCCGCACAAGAGTGAAGGCCAATTGAATTCCACCCCCACGCGTCCCGGATGAGACCATGAAGATGGTGTCATGAACATCAGTGGGCTCCTTGACCTGTCGCTGCTTGAGAGGTACCGGGTAACGTGTGTGTGACGGTGTACGTGGCGCTTGCCGCCAGCAACCACATGGGACGGCTGCTTGCAAAGACGCATCCCCTGTCAGGAAGAGCAAGCCAGAGGCGGGCGAGGAGTATGAGCGGTCCTACGTCTACTTCCATTGTTATGGCACTGGTGCCACTCTACCTGCTTTCGCATCAGGAGCACGTTCCAAAACCAGGTCGGGTTCCTAGCGATGCTGCAGCGCAGTATTAAACTGTTCACAGGGATGAGCTTGCCAGACCTTGCCCGCGTTCATGTGACACAATCATACTGGAGCAATATGGGGACGATTGTGTGCAGACCAAGCGATGAGAGCGCCGTCATAGAACTAGGAACGACTAGAGAGCAACGGGTGGTGTCGGGAATTACAGAATTAGAACTGAGTTCATTAAGGAGATTTTTGCAACAACAAAATGCCTACATGGCATATATTAAGTTTCATGCACTAGGGAACGCAACCAAAAATCTGAACTGATGGAAAGGGCTAGGCTTCTCACGGGTTACATGGCATATGACTCACGGGTTACATGGTATAGACACCCCCTCTCACGTGTGACGCGGGAAGTTGGCATGTGAATAGACTCAGAGGTATGGCTCAAGAGGCCTATACCTGGACACAGAGGGGGCAACAACAATTTTTGGATAAATCGCGAAAGCCAGGACTTGAACTCAAGACCTTAGGCTCCGTTACCATGTTAAGCTTCATGCACTAGCCAACGCAACCAAAAATCTGAACCGATGGAAAGGGCTAGGCAATCCACATATACACTAGCATGTTAAGCTTCATGCACTAGCCAAGGCAACCAAAAGTCCAAACTAATGGAAAGGGCTAGGCCATCCACATATACATTTCATCACCCTTCTCACGTATGATGCGGGAAGTAACACATGAATAGACTCGGAGTATCTCAAGAGACCTATACGTGGACACAAAAGGCGTTACAACAATTTTTGGACAAATTGTGGAAGTCAGGACTTGAACTCAAGTCCTTAGGCCCTGATACCATGTTAAGCTTCATGCACTAGCCAATGCAACCAAAAGTCCGAGAACTGATGGAAAGGCTACGCAATCCACATATACACTTCAACACCCCCTCAAATGGGACGCGGGAAGTCAACATGTGATATGGCTCAAGAGGCCCATACGTGGACACGGAGGGGGAACGACATTTTTTGGATAAATTGCGAAAGCCAAGACTTGAACTCAAGACCTTAGGCTCTGATACCATGTTAAGCTTCATGCACTAGACAACGCAACCAAAAGTCTGAACTGATGAAAAGGGCTAGGCAATCCACATATACATTTCAACAACATATTTGATAACGGGCCATGAGGGTAGGTTAGACTTGGGTAGGACCAATGGTGAACCATTTATCCACTTTTAGTGCTCAAATGTGCATTTTCGTAGTTATACGGCCTAGTTGACACAGGAAATACTGTAAGGACCTCTGGTGCATTTTACCCAAACTTAAAAGGCAAGCATGCGATCAAACATTGATAAACATTGTCCACAAAGGAAGAGGCCTACCATCGCAAGGTTATCTCTTAGATAATCAAATCCAAGCTCACTATTTGTGACATAAGTAATATCGCACAAGTAATTTTCCCTCCGTTGCTCCGGTGTCATGTTCTCTGCCAAAACAAAGACCAACTGTTCAACAAGCATCAATAACAAATAAAGAAAATCAATAAATGATGCCAGAAAAAGAGAAAATTCAAAAATAAGTGCTTGATGGGCACATGGCTGTTGCATAGCAGCAGTGACAGGCTAACGGACTCAGAGTAATACTACAATCAGCTAAACATCCATCTTGTTTGGCATGCGTTTTCTGGAACAGACAAGTAAAAATCGATCTCAATTGCGTTTTCTGGACCAGACATGTACAATTATTGGGTACTTTTGCTCTTTTCTCACACATATCAGTACTTCCACGAGCAACTCATTTCATTCACAGGAGTTCAGTTGGTACGTTAGTACCTTAATTATGTTTGGCGTATTAAGGTGGATACTGAACAAAGTGTGCACTTTGGAGATGGCACAAACAACAATAATGAACAACGTGGAGTGATCACATACGTTGAATTAGTCCAACCTGCAGTCCCAGAAAGCGGGGAACTTGACCAACCCACTCACAGTCACGTCTGGCAAGATAATCATTTACTGTGACAACATGGACTCCTTTACCACTTAATGCATTTAAGTACGCTGGCAGGATAGCCACGAGTGTCTTCCCCTCTCCAGTCTTCATTTCTGCAATCTCCCCCTTATGCAGAACCATCCCACCAATCAACTGTACATCAAAGGGGCGAAGACCAAGAACTCTATTGGAAGCCTCCCTCACAACAGCAAATGCTTCCTGCAATAGCCAAGAAACCATCAAAATATTTCCACCTTGAAATATCTTTTTCAGCAGTTGACATGTCGGCATGTTGAATATATCATAGAACAAAGTACTTTGCAGTTTTCAGACAAACACTGTAGTAGGCTAGTAGCTACTGAGGAAAATAGTTGGTGGCTAATATGTAAGTCCTAAAATAAAAGTAACTTCTCCCACATCTCCAAATGTGAGCTTATCAGTTCAGTTATTAACTTATATTTTTATCAATTACAACTTTTTCAGTCCAACAATGCTAAAAAAAACATTCGGTTCATTTTGAAATTGTATACATTTTGAAGTTATTTACCTTTTTATTTTAACATAAATTGAAAATGTTTTTGAGTTATCACATTTTTAATAATGAAGTGGCAAAGTAGTTATATAGTTCCCGAGTTCTTCAATTTTTAAAATGAGGTTCTACTATTTGTATGTTATGAAATCAAATAACATCTATCCTTGTTACATGTTATTCCCTAAAAAGCCTCTGCCGTATCAGTGTATAGAACACTAGAGATACGGGGATCCCCGGATATGCGGCAATATGTGTATCCCCGAGTATCAGTGCAGCCTAGTAAAGCCCAACCCTCTCGGGTTGGGTCGGCAATCTTGGTACTGTGTAGGGCATTTGTGAGGGCCGAGCGAAAGGTCTGCGCTTCGGCGCTGGCGACGATGACGGCTACGGGCGTCACTTCCCTCCAGGGGGCGTTGTTGTGGGTCTCCTCATGTTGCCTGGGCTCCGGGGTGAAAACCGTTGTCCGTCCTTCGGACTCAACGACGGTGGCGCGTGGTGTCATCACCCTCTTGGGGGCGTCGTTGCGGAACCCCGGCCCATTTCGGTTGCAGCTTGCCAGCGGCTTCGGGCTTGCCTTTTTCCTGACATGTGGCACCCAATACTATGGCGTGGGGTGGTCCCGATGGTCTCCTATCTTTTAGACGTGTCCCTATGATTATCGTTCTCGGTCCTTGCGATCTCCTGGCAGGAGCGGTGCTCCTCGGCCCGGAGCAAGGGGGGAGGACTCTACGGTGAGTCGGCCCCTTCCGGAGATGCTCGGTGTGTTCCATGCTACAGGGTCCGGTGGTTTTCTCGTGGCGACGCGGTTTCACTCTTGTTCAATAGTTTTGGGTGTCTTGTTAGGTGTGGCGGTCTCCTGTTTTCTTGTGCGGCTTCGGGTTAAGGGCACTTGTCTCGCTCGGATGCTGTTGTATTTTTCTTTTGGCCTGCTTTGTTGAGGGTTTCCTCACCACTTTGTATCAGTTCGGCCGTTTGTGCCTTTATTTATAAAGGGGGGCGAAAGCCTATTTCGAGGAAAGCCCAACCCTAGACAGGTCCCAGTCCTCAATCGACCAGGGCAGCTTGATCCAGTCCCGACTCCCGCGATCCCATGCACGAGTGCGCCACCGCTGCCCGCCGCTGAATCTCCCGGTGGCAGGCAAGGTAATTTTCCCGACAGTTCTCCTCAATGTTCAAGTGCTTGCTGTCTGCTGACTTGCTGCCACCTGCCACTGCCGTTACTGGCTTGCTGCTACCTCACATGCTGTTGTTGTATACCTGCTGCTGTTGTTGCCTTGTTGCATATGCTAGATATTTCTGTCGAGTAATTGAGTTGCTGCTGAACTGCTATTGTTGCTTCCTTGCTTGCTACCTTACTAGCTAGGGAATGGCATCTGCAAGCAGTGGCATGGGGCAGGCAGCCACTCTTCTTTTGGTGGAGCTGTAAACAACGTCAGTGCTGATAGTGAAGAGGTTGAGGCTAGGGCGGGTTGCTCACAATCCCAAATATCCTCTGTGGGCTCGTGCGACAAGAATATTACCAGTTGCAGACTCTACTTTCTAGGTTATTTCTATGTTCATTTGTTGCTAAGTTATTTCTATGTTCTTGTTGCTGTTTAGGTTATTTCTATGTCCGTTTGTTGCACCTTACGTTCAACTTCCTTGACCTTGTCATGGCATATCAAATTATGGCATAATCTGATATTTACAAAATCACTCTAGGATGCTGTCCCCACTATCAAAACCAGAAGCTTCCATCCATCTATACATATAAACATACGTTTACCAGCTTCTAAACTACTCCGTCTGTCTCATCCGTTCGAGCGACAATTAATATGGGACAAAGTACTATGCAGCCATGATATTTGTGTTCATATTTAGAAATGTTATTTATTCTATACTGCCTTGCAAGCTGATTTGACAAAGAAAAATACTGTATGGAACTTCATGATCAAAGTCTTGAGTTGCAGAAAATACTAAAATAACCAATGATGTCAGAACAAATGAATAATCAAATATGCAACTTAACATTGGATTCTAACTTTTACCTGTATTACACATATGTTGAATAATCATTTTACAACTATTGAGAAACATTTGTAAATATGCCTACAGGATATTTTACTAATGTTTTTCTGTGTAGCACATCACATAACTTCAGATTGTACTTCACACAATTTTTCACTATTATTGGCTAGTTGTATTTAAACACATCATTTGTTGTGCCTGTACATTGCATTCCATATTATATTTTAGAGATATGTACCATCAACATTTATACCAAACTAACTCACGACAATGTACAGGAATGACACTGGTAATATTATATTGTAGTTACTTCCAAGCTAAGCAATGTCTAATGGTAAGACCTCCAATGCAAGGTGCTTAGATGAGGTGCTAAGTGCATTAAGTACCTTAGCAACTCGACTCCCCAATGCATAGGTGCTTAACTTGTTGTTGCTAAGCACACTTTATTTAATGAATTAACACCTAAAGCCTTTCATCCATTGGTCAAGTTGTTTCATTTAAGTGGTTTGCCTAGGTTCACGCGTTTGGCATTGGTTCTTTCTAGGGTCACCAAAGTGCTCTCTCTCCTCCTTAATTGTTGCGCCATGTCAATTTTTTGCTTATGTGGCATGCTTAGCACCTGTCCACCGTGGAGCACTGGGAAGGGCCTAAGCCTTTCAAGCTAAGCAATGTCTTCTTGTTTTTTGGGTGACACGGCCTTCAGTGAGGAATTATTGTACAACGTTCCTGAACTACCTTCGCAGCTTGATATGTTTAGATGTTAAATCTAACCTAGTTCTTGGCGCCCACATAAGTGGACTGAAAAAGCAATCACCAAAGTCACAATTTATAACTATAGTTTTTTTAATTTTTTGCAGGGAATTTACAACTAGAGTTGTGGTAACCATAAGTTGACAGTGTAAACTAACTAATACTACCTCTATCTTGATATAAGACGTTTTTGCAGTTCAAATATTAAGGTACAGAGGTAGTAGTTGCTTTATTTGATTAACCATTGTCAGGGCGCAATTTAATTACAAACTCTCTATCCATTCCCTCTGCCTCGAATCGGAACTGAACAGAAATCTGGAGTATTTAAGAGATTGTAAGTGATTCTGGATGTTGTCCAATACGTACGGGGAGGAGGGAGCCGAGGGATTCCCCGGCGCGCGCGCGCTCTTGCAGAGCGGAGGTGCGGGCGCGGAGGTCAGCGTCCGAGAGCGCGGAGACCTCGGGCTCCAGCCTGTTGACGAGCGCGACAGTGTCGTTGTACCTCCTCTTCGCTGCCTCACCGTCGTCGCCGCCGCCGCCGCCGAACATGCCGCCCAGCAATCCCCCCAGCCCCGCGCGCGCTGCCTCGCCGCCTCCCCGCCTCTGCAGCCCGCGACAGCGCCGGCGGAAAAACTGGACGTGGCCGACGCCACTGCTGATACTACAGGGAGGAGACGGGTGGGGAAAGTGGAGGGATGTGGCGCAGGTGGCGGTGGACGAAGGTGCCGTCACCATCGCGCCGCGAGCTCGCTGCTGGCTTCAGCTCCTCAGCTTCACTTGTGGTCTAGTGCAGTATGGCATGCACGGCGCCGCGTGCTCTCGGCGATAGGCAGTTGTGGCCGTGGATGATGGAACGAGGTCGGTGAAAGAACGAGGATAAGGAGTCGGACAAAGCCCATCTCTTTTTTTTTATACTAGTAGACCTGTTGCGCCAAATGACGCAAAGACCCACTAAAACCATGTTGTCGATGAAAATAGTTTCATATTTGATATTGATAATAGAAACCCCATGTGTTAAGTCATGCTATATTAAAAATATGTTTATCATGCTGAGGAATCTGAGTTTGAAAAAAAAATCATATTTCTATAAGATGCATAGACCAACTAAGGAAGTATTTTTTAAAGTTAAAAATATCGTTATCACCATGAGAAATCTGAGTTTGAAAAAAAAACATGTTTGTATAATATTTAGACTTGTTTGTGTGGCCCATCCGGAGTCGGGCTTGCATCTCCTTTCCTATTATTAAGGATTTCTCTGCATACATGGTTACACAAATGGACCGTTACACCAAACAGCACAATGTCTATTTCAAACACGAATTGTTTTGAAAATTAAATTAATTTTTAGCACGTAGGAACAAAAAGTAAGAAAACAATAAAGCAAGCAACGAACCTGCAAAAATTTCCTCCAAATTTTGCGTGAAAATCCATCGAATATATCCTTGATCGCATATTTGTCTCTGTCGAGGTACTCTACAGGAAGGTTCTCCAAAAAACAGAGTAAAGTTGTTTTTCCTTTTTGAGAGTTTGATAGCAAACCTGCAATGCATCAAAAAGGGATTAGAATTGATAAGAAAATAAACCTCTGCTATTTTATAGTCGAAGAACATGCTTCAATCAACAAAAATACAAAAACATTGAAATTTGACGGTGTAAGGAACCTGCAGTGATATATTGAGCCATAAACTACTTTGCAATTATATAGTGAACCATAAACCTGAAGCTCTACTTTGATGCCAATAAATTTATAACTGGGAAAGTAGGAAAATGAAATCATATACTGTAAAACATATTGCTCATGGTACATGGTGGATTTATCATAATTGATATTTGGCTGGAAGTGGATAAGTTCTCTAGTTATTCTGAAGCTCATTTTCAGTAGTCAGATAAATCGACCTGATTTCCCAGCTTAGACGTTTCAGACATGTCTCACAATATGATGTGACCATGGGTTCAATCCCATATTCAATTATGTACCAAGAGAGGTCCCATTTGGGTACAATCTTGGAAAGCTATTTGGAAAAGAGAGGCCCCATTTGGGTACAATATTGGAAAGCTATTTGGAAAAGAGAGGCCCCATTTGGCACATACTGATACATTTAGATCAAACCCCATGTGTAGTGGGCGCAGCAGTGGTTGCAAACAAAGAGCCTTACCTGAATGTGAAACGATGCTTAGCATTCTGCCTCACCAATTGATCTGCAAAGGATCTTCACAAAAGAGAACATATTAGAGAGAGAGAGAGGATTAGGCAAATGTATATAGCAAAGCATCTACAGTAATGTCATCACACTGCCAGTTTCAATTCACGCAAAACAATTGACAATTTAGTCAACAAATAGCTTCAAGTTCTCATGATCATAGTTGATTTCATAATCTAGTCCACCATGTTGATGCTCTGAATATCAATTAAAAAAGTTCATTTGAAAGGGTTATTTTAGACTACATAACTTGAAATGGTGTAGCAATTAAGTAGTACAGCAGACCGAATAGTAACAGGCCAATTATAAACAATGCAGTGCAATGCCCTTTTCCTTATGATGATGTTCCTTAGTGTAACCTACAAACCAAATCGAGCATGAAAACAACCATGTTACCTATTTTTGTGCTACATATAGACTGAAACCAAGTAAGATAATGTAACCTGACAAGAAGTACAGTATCGTTGATAACAAAATAGAAATTGAGAACTGGCCATTCCAAACAAAAACAACATTGCTAGTTCTGCAAAAATGGATAATCCAACGTTAAATAGTGATGCCTCCGTCAATCAAATCCCTGGGAATTTTCCTGCAGATAGCATAACACAAAAACAAATCTCAAAACACTGTACAACTCAGTAGAAATCCAAAAACTGCACTCGACAATGCCAGCAAAAAAGTCACACCCCACCGACAATCTTTTTAGAAGAACAGGGAGGCTCCTCCCCGATTCCATTGCTCGAATGAAATCAAACTCACGTCATACAATCAGCTCACTGAGAGGAGCAGTTCAGCAGGAATGTAAGGAGAAAGTAATATAAAAGAGTATAGAGCTAGGGAACAGTAAAAGCACTACAGCTTAGGCGAACGCCCAAATCGCGCTCAAAGGGAGCTAAAATAGAAAGTCACTAGGCGCAGCGCAACTCCTGGGTGGCTTTGCGAGTCTTCAATGGAGGGGCTGCCAACGCTTGGGGGGACCAAGTTGCCGTCAGGGTCGAAATTGGGCTGGAGAAGGTGATTGTGCCTGTTTCTCGCTTCTTGGAGGGCGAAGCAAAGCTGCTGTTGTTGTCAGAAATCTTCAGCTTGTCCCATGGATCCACCAGAGGGGCTCCCAGCGGCAACTCCTTCATCAGCCACTGATCAACAGGGGGCGGCGTAAGAAGCTCGCAAGATGCCTTGAGAAGGCCTCCAGCCTCTCTGCATCCTTGCCTGAGGACAGGGTTGTCCAGTTTTTGATTGTCTTGAGGATCAGCCTCAACACCTGTTTAATCGAGGTCCACAATGTGTTATTGAAAATAAAAGAGTTCCTATATTTCCAAAGACACCAAAGCACAGCTGCATTAACTGTATTAAGTGCAGAGTGCTTGCCATTAGCTACCCAGAATTTAGCAATCGATTCATAATCAAGCCCCACATTTGTCTCGAAGAAGGCAAAGACAATAGGCCAGACCTGTTTAGCTACTACACATTCAAAGAACAAGTGTGCGTTTGTTTCAACCTCAGCGCAGTAAACGCGGTCAAGAGGTTTGATAATCTGTCTCTTCCTAAGATTATCCCTAGTCATCAGTTTGTTGTTAGCAAAGAGCCAGAGAAAGACATGAATCTTGGGGGGAGTCCTAAGCTTCCAAACGGCTGGGATATAGACTGGTTGCACCCCCCTAAAGTTGATAACATGATAAAGCGAGCTAGTGGAGTAAACTCCCTTGTTATCTAGCTGCCAGATTAAAGCATCTGTATCATCAGTAAGGGTCACACTTCCAGCAATCTCCACCAGCTGGTGCCATTGCTCCATGAGAATGTCATCAAAGTTTCTTCTAAAAGTTAATTTGAGTTGATTCACATCCCAAACCTCACAAACACTCTTAGTCTGCTCATTACAAATGGAGTAAATCGGCCATAACTGCACAGACAGAGGGGAGGTATTAAATCAGGTGTCCTCCCAGAATCTGACTTTGGTACCTGATCCAATTTTCCATCTGTATCCAAACTTCAGTGTTTGGATAGTAGATTTAGTGCCCTTCCAGAATCTGGAAGCCTGGGGTGACAGGTTGGGGGCAAAGATATTAATTCTACCAGGCATGTATTTATGATCGATGATCATTTTCCAAGGTTTCCCTTCACCTTCATAATATTTATTTGAATGTATGCTACAACTTTATTCATATCCATCAGGTTCGACCAACCAATGCATTATTCGATTCATATGTACATATGTTCAAGAATTACATGAGAACCAAATAAAGAATGATGAACCACAGTTGTATACTTGTACTAATAAAGACGGTAAAGAAAGAGGCGAAATATATTCTGGTTGCTGAACAAGGTGAAGCGGAATGCCCATATTGTGCCCTCCTCCATGCAGAAGGCACGCACGACTCTAGTCCAACCCCTTGTGATGGCCGATCTCCCATCCTTCACGGTCTTCATGAAAACATCTAGATAATCATCGTGTTCTGGTAGAAATACTTTAACCTTTGCATGCCCACCAATCATGTAGTTTGAGAGGTAATCTTGAGTAAACTGCTTTGGCAACCACTGCAAAAGGAATAAGATTTCAGACATTGTCATCTAACACAACTCATTATGGGTAGTAAAAAGAAGGTTGCAGAGTTCCTACTTACCATCCTGCAGTTCGCTGTTGTCTTGGATAAAGTGTAAACAAATAGTTTAATTGCCATCTTTGGACCCATTTTACTAACAATCTTTATCAGCTTCCTCACTTGATGCTGGTTCATCGCTATCTCATTGCCCCATACGCAAAAAGGGTCGAAACTCAGATCTTTACCAATGACATATGTATCTAAAAGCACCAAGTTAATATTAGAAGCTAAACAGCAATGGCACAATGATGTAGTACAACACTCATTTATAATATGTCTATATACATCCGTATGTGGTAGTCCATTTAAAATCTCTAAAAAGACAAATATTTAGGAACGGAGGGAGTATCTTATAACATCCAATATACTCACATATTAGATGAATTAACATCTTATATTATGGGCCGGAAGGAGTTTAGTTCGTTCCTTAAAATTATCTACTGCTGTATCCACGGGTTACAGTTAGTTTGAGCTAGTTCGGGCTCAAATAGCCCTAAAGTATATCTAAACATGAGGGCTAGTTTGAGCTAGTTGCATCTATAACCCACCCAAAAAAACTAGTATCCAACCCAAGAGGTGCTAATTGGAGCTAGTTCTCCTAGTGCATTTATTGTCAATCTAACCCTGCCATCCAAATAACTCTTTGGATGGAGTTAGTTCAGGGTTAGTAATGAGCTAGAAACTAACTCTAACATCTAGCTAAGTTGAGTATCCAAACAGGGTTGTGTTGTTGCTGTTGCTGCTGCTGCTCTTCTACATATATCTAGACATCATTAGAACATTAACGTAACACTCTTCCTTATTGCTATGTAGCCTAGGATTGCATATTTAGACATTAAGTACAGTGCATGTTGCTAGGTAGCCTCAGATATATTACATATGGCCCTAGTTAACCTAAGGAAAAATGGGTTGCAGATATATTCAGTTAAGAGTCCGATTCACCGATTAGTCCCTTATCAGCCGCCGGCCTATATGGTACCAGCTACGGATATCCTGAACAGTGAGCAGATATAAGCCATGGGATGAAACTAACCTCGATGGAAATAGCAGTCGTTCCCAAAATTGTCCTGTGTAGGTACATCAAGAAGCATGTTAAGCACAACAGGCTAAACATCAACCAAAATTACACATGGCAGACAAAAATCTTCAAAAGATAGCTTCAGTGTGTAGGTTTAAGCACGCTATTAAAGTAAAACAAGTGGAAAGGTGTGCTAACTGCAACAGGCCTAACATTTAACAACAAGCAAACATGGTCATTCAAACTGGTATTGTGCCGGTCTAAGTACAATGGTTATGGTTAAATAAAAATGGAAAGGCGTGTTAACTACAAGATGCAGCAACCAAATGTAGTCATTCATAGTGGTATTGTTGAAACTGGTACTGATGAAATTGAACTGCACGGTTCATACTTGCACATATAGAACATCACGTTGTGAATAATTGGAATAAACAAGGCATACTACGAACAACCAAAGATAGCATTTGAAACTAAACATATGCTAACTACAAACAACCGAACAATCAAAAACTTTAAAAGAGGCATATGCTAGCTATAACAGGCTTAACAGCAAGCAAATATATGATTTCCTATCGGTATGTTTAAAACTGGATTGATGAAATGTACTGCACAGTAAATAATTGCACATATAGAGCATCACATTGTGAACAACTGAAATAAACAAATCATGGGTTTCCTCACTTGTCACAGATGGGCTCATTCCCGAGGGAAGAGCACGGACCCTGGATGTGCTCCATGTTGTCGCAGATGGGCTCCTTCCCCTTGGAAGAGCACGGCTGTAGGGTGCCCTCCCTGATGTCGCAGACGGGCGCTTTCCCCTTGGAAGAGCCGGAGAGGGTGCCCTCCTCATGGTCGCCGTCGATGAGGTCTGACTTGGAAGCTGTGGATCCCAAGCCAAGGTCACAGAACGTGTCCTTCAGAAATGACAAAAGGGGCTCGATGGCGATGTAGAATGGCAAATTGTTGACAGCGAGCCAGAGGAGATCAGCGGCGGGGCCATGGATGAGATCGACGGCGGTTGAACCCGAGGGGTTGGGGGTGGGCCACTTAACCTGTGACACAGCCCGCCTCAGGGCGTCGCTGTCGATGACCTCGATGTCGTAGCCGGCGGACGAGACATGCTCGCATACTCTAGCCCGCAGCTTGAGTGCCTGCCGCCAGTACTGGTTGTCAGCTTCCTCAGTGACGTCGGGCGAAGAGACAGCTATACACCTCTTTTGGGCCAGTCACTCCTCGAGCTCCACGGGAAGCGTAGCCGGGCTTAGGCTGCGACGCTCTGGAGTGGGGGATGGGGATGGGGATCTGTGGGAAAGGGGGTGTTTGGCAGGCGTCATCTAAGAAACTCAGGGCGGCCTGGGTATGGAGATCGGTGGGTAAGCTGCACGGGCAAATCGGTAGATGTTGACAATGGAGGCCTTGCGGCGGCGGCGGGGGGGACTTTGCTAGGGTTTCGAGCAAGGGAGTGTGTGTGTGTGTGTGTGTGTGCGTGCACGCCCGAGGGGGTTTTGGTGTGTGTGTGTGTGGAGGGGGGGCGCGGGGTGTTTGAGGAAATGACGCGGGTACTGAAAAATTTACTACGCGGGAGTGAAATGTCGGGCTATTGAAAATTTTGATGATAGTGCATCGCACACGGTCCGGAGATAACAATCGTGTGTTATGAAAAAGAAAAACCCTCGAGGCGGGCAGATATTTTTGATGCAGGCAGGATTGGGAACAAGAAACATCACACACGGTCCGGAGATAACAACCGTGTGTTATGAAACAGAAAAACCCTCGAAGCGGGCAGATATTTTTGAGAGGGAGCCTCGTGGAGCCCAATGTACTGTGCGGATGTGTGCGTGAGAGGTGCACTGGCATGGCACACGGTTAGTTTGAGTGAATCGTGTCTGTTGCGTCATCCGACTTTTCTAATGTTCATAAATTTGGCGAAAAATGACGTGGGAGAGGGTCAGAACACGAACACACTTGCATGTGGACCAAATTTATGTATCAAAAGGGTGGTTTGATTTTCGTAATGCCAAATGCAACTTCGATGTGGCACCTCTCTCGCAAAGCGCATGGTATTGCTTGCTCCCACCCTCTCGTGTCGGCACAAAGGGAATCCTAAGCTATGAATGCATGCCCCCTCCCCCTCAACCGAGGTTCACCTAGCAAAGTGCGAAGTAGCTAGCAGCCCTCCTCCTCCCTCGTGTCGGCACGAAGGGAATCCTAAGCTATATATGAATGCATGCCCCCTCCCCCTCAACCGAGATTCACCTAGCAAAGTGTGAAGTAGCTAGCAGCCCCCCTCCTCCCTCGTGTCGGCACGAAGGGAATCTAAGCTATATATGAATGCATGCCCCCCCAAATGAGGTTCACTGTAGCAAAGTGTGAAGTAGCTAGCAGCCCCCCTCCCTCGTGTCGGCACGAAGGGAATCCTAAGCTATGAATGCATGCCCCCCAACAGAGGTTCACCTAGCAAAGTGTGAAGTAGAGCTAGCAGCCCCCCTCCCTCGTGTCGGCACGAAGGGATTCCTAAGCTATGAATGCATGCCCCCCCAACCGAGGTTCACCTAGCAAAGTGCGAAGTAGCTAGCAGCCCCCCTCCCTCGTGTCGGCACGAAGGGAATCCTAGCTAAGCTATGAATGCATGCCCTCCCCCCCAACTGAGGTTCACCCTAGCAAAGTGTGAAGTAGCTAGCAGCCACCCCTCCCTCGTGTCGGCACGAAGGGAATCCTAAGCTATGAATGCACATGCCCCCCCAACCGAGGTTCACCTAGCAAAGCGCGAAGTAGCTAGCAGCCCCCCCCCTCGTGTCGGCACGAAGAGAATCCTAAGCTATGAGCATGCCCCCTCACCCCCAACCGAGGTTCACCTAGCAAAGTGCGAAGTAGCTAGCAGCCCCCCACCCCCTCGTGTCTCCACGAAGGGAATCCTAGTTAAGCTATGAATGCATGCCCCCCAACCGAGGTTCACCTAGCAAAGTGCGATGTAGCAACCCCCCCCCACACACACACACTTTCAGTCGGCGGGCCAGAGAGGCATATATCTCACCAAGATGGATCGTAAAACGGACCAAGAATAATCCACCTTGGTCGTACAACCTCTCTCTTATTGTTGGTCAAAGTGATGTCCGTCCATGCGACCCCGGAGACGGGCTAGCTCGCCAATAATCCCGCAAGTAGCTAGTCCCCGAAGACAACCACTGCATGTGTGTGGCCCAAACATATGTATGGAGAGGTGTGTTTTTGAGTAACAATGAACAACTTTGATGTGGCACCGTGATTTCAAACTAGAAATCCCCACACTGAGTGAGGGTTAGGTTGATGATGCATATGTATGTTACACCACACTTCAAGCCAACGACGGGGATTCATATATGCATGCATGCGTGCATAGTATATGCGCTCAAACTTAATTAGGTCTGAATCTCACCATGACCTATACTACGATAACACTAACCAAATGAAGAATCCGCCATGGTAACCTATCTTGTTGTTGGTCAAGGTGATCATGGATGTCCACGCGGGCCCACGAATATATAGGCTTGTCGCCGATAACCACGCGAGGGAGTGTATCGTTCGAAGGCAACCACTACATGCATATGTATGGAGGTGATGCATGCATGCATGTTTGAATACACAACATTGATCTAGCGCGTGTGTCAAAAATCGTACACTAGCTCCTCACACAGAGCGAGATCGATTCATGATGGTGTCATTGTACTAGCCACTTCGACTCAATGGGAGGGATTCATGCGTACACATGCATATGTGTGTGCTCAAAGTGTATCATGCATGTCAGTCCAGAGCAAAAATATTAATCCCCTCCTAAATCAAATTAACCTCTCTTGTTGTTAGGCAAAAAGAAGTGATGGACCAAGCGGGCCAACAGATGGAAAGCATCGATATCGCTAATAACCGCTTAAGTGGGTGCGAGAGGACAACCACCACAGCTTTGCATGTGGGCCAAACATATATATGTTGAATACACAAAATGCACAACTTTGATGTGCCACATGCCTCAAAAACCGTAAACCATGCACCCACAGAGAGCGAGGTTCATATCAAGCATACTACATATGATGGTCCCCTTCCCCCCTCTTCACCGCATACTATATGCTCCTGCCGTAATATATGTACAACCCAAAATAATCCTCATCGATGGTGAAATTAATTAACCTCTCCCGAGGTAGGTCAAGGTGATGCATGCATGCATGCATCGACGATGGCCTCGTGGGCCCACAGATGGAAGCGCCACACGTGAGTGTCCTAACTAGGATATATATGTATGTGGTCCAAAAAGGTGTTGTGTGATGTTTGAATGACCAATTTCACAATTTTGATGTGGCACGTGCCTCGGTAACCAAAAAGTCCCGACACTAAGTGAGGTGTACTTGTTCACGGACGCATACGTATAGTATATATGCTAGTCCCCTCCCACCTCTTCGACGCGTACTATATACCACCATAACACAAACAAAAAAGATTATACCTTGTTGGTCAAATTAACCTCACTGCCGGCTGTTCGTCAAAGTGATGGACGACGACCTCACGGGCCCACAGAAAGCGTCACACGCGAGTATCGAGTGTCGTGTAGGACAACCATCAACTGCATGTGGCCAAAACATTTATGTATGAAAGGGTTGTGTAATGTTTTAAATAACAATTTCACGACTGATGTGGCACCAGCCTGCCTAACAAAACGGCCAACCCACATGGTGGCTCACAACTCGTAGTGTACCGCGAGCCACCCGCCACCCCTAGACGCACACACCCACGCACACCGCGAATCCACCGCAACTACAATGCATGTTAAATTAATTATCTCGCGGTAAACATACATGTTACCAAAGGAGGGACGTTTTAATTTCAAAAAATTCGTAGAGATCATTAAGATGTTTTAGTACATTGATTGACTTTCTATGGGTATAATGTGCAAAAATCAAATTTGAGCTACATGCACACGTGACAGTGCACCTAAATGGATTGCAAAAACACATGTGTCTCACTGGGTGCATGTTTACTCCCCGTGCAACAAATTTCAAAAATTGAGAATCTTGAGTTTTAAATTCTAGTACATCCAAAACTTATTTGAAGTTCATGAAACTTATCGTGTTGTCATATGGACACCAATACAAAGTGGCATTGTATTTTTTTGGTCAAATTTGAGACCAGTTTTGATGTAATCTTTATCTAATTACAAACGGGAGATTATTAATAACCGGGAACCAATATCCCAAACGGATTATTTATTCAAACCGTGAGCGTTAGACCAACAATGGATACGTGTCATGCTTCGGTTAAGCAATAAAGCGACAGCATTAATCATCAAAATAGAAAAACAATATATGTGCCGCCGCGCGACCCGTGTGGCGTGCGAGCAGGCGTGAGTTGGCAGGACGCATGCGAGCAGTCCGCCGCGCAGGCAGACGGGGAGGCGTGCGTGCAGATGTGTGAATTGACGGAGGCATGCTCGCTGCGCAGTGTCATCGGGAGGTGTGCGAGTAGCTGTGTGAAACTTTGGTAGGCATGCCAGCAGTCCGGTGCGCAGGCTCACCGGGAGGCGAGCCATCGGTTTGACCACCGCCCGCCTCTCTCCCACAACTCCCACTACGATCCTCTCTCCCTGCTTGCAACCTTGACGCCGCTCTCAGTTCTCAAAGCCATCAGTGTATGCGGATGCCACCCAAGCGCCCCATCGGAGGGAGTGGCGACGCCGGGGCTGCTAAAGCACCGGAGCACGGCGTGGAGATGGAGACAGAGGTTGCCGTCACCGCCGGCGAGTTATCGCCGCACCCTGACATCGTCGACGGCGTCGAGCTTCCATAGCCGGAGGCGGAGTTCCACACCGACTCCGACGACCACTCCGGCGATGACTCCGACGAAGACGGACAGCTGGTTAGTCATCTATACCCATTTATGTGTCAAATAGATCATAGGGTTTCTCTGGTTACTCCTGCCTCCCCCTTTTTGGAATAGAAATCATGTGGTTATGTTCTCCCAATCCATGAAATCTAAGTAAGTTTTGTTAGATCCGTGTAGTGTATTGATTGTTTGAATGGTACAGGTGATAAGTGATTAGTTGTTTCATCTGTGCAAATGATTTATGCTAGTAATCCGACTAGGGTTAGTGTTTGTGCTAATAATTCCTAGCCAGGACTTGACAATTGATTTTGAATGACCTACGTATGTTTGTGCCATTATTTTCTTCAAGATTGCTCTGTACATAGACGACTGTGCTTAAAAATCAAACCATAATATCTGAATATGTATAAATAAATAGCCATAAATTCCTAATCCTACTTCACGGCATGTAATCAGTGATTTGATGCCAAATTTGTTTTACTATATGTATAGGTGTTGTCTGACGATGTGGACAGCGAGGATGAAGATGCCCAGAGGAGGTACAAGAGGCGAATCCTGAGGGAGCTAACCTGGAACGACGGCTATGTATGCCCATTTTGCAACCACAAGATTAATGACGCGTATCTAAGTGTTCTTGCGCATGCAAGAGGACGGGCCGTTGGCTCCTTCAAGCAGAAGTATTCTCGCAGGGTGGCGCACGGCGCGTACGCCGAGTACCTGGAGAAGCTTCAGGATCGTGTCGGCCGCATGTGGGATGAGATGTGGGATGGATCGAACTATGTACGCTTGAGTATGGTTAATGACGGTTGAACTATTTACTTATGGTTGAACTATGCTTATGTACGTGTACACTTATTATCTATGTCTGAGTATGTTAATATTTTGCCAAATTTTGGTAAAAATTACAACGAGGGACCAATAAACCAGGACGGAGGTAGTACGTCAATCACACACGGTTCCCAAAATTGGAACCGTGTGTAATGACTATCATTTTTCCTGCTGCGTCAATCACACAGGGTTCACTCTAGCAAACTGTCGCCTCCAAAATTCTTTGTGGGACAGAAAACCCTCACCACCCAATTCAAAAAAGAAAAAAGAAAACCCTCACCATCCCCACGTCACAAAAACCCTCACCCCGCCCGCCACCCACCTCGGCCCCTCCGGTACGTTCCCCATTCACACCTGCACAAGCTCCTCCGTGTCTATGCCATGGCACCGCCTATCGCGGCAGTAAACACTTAGATCGACGCCTGCCGCCGCCGCCAGGCTGCCGGCAAAGCCCACCGCATTTCGCCACTTCCGCTTGCCGCCGCCTATTGCCATCGACTTTCTCGACGCGGCTCGCGGTCGTCCCAGCTCCGCTTGGTTGGGAATCTGCTGTACTGAGGGTTCTTTCTCATGGACGACAAGGTAACTAATTTAACGAGATATTATCTCATCTCTTATCCCAGTTCATCTGCCTCCTTTAATCACCCGGCGGAAATCGCCGTGAATTCATTTTTATTCGAGCTGATTTGAGGGTTTTCTTTCATTCATAGAATGTACAGTGCGCCGATACTTCAGGACTTGGCGACCGCCGCCAGAGATTCCATCTCATCGTACCAGATAACTTGAGGACACGCGCGGTATGTTCAATCTCACCCTAAATCGGTTGGCATGGCCTACTTTCCTGAACATATTCTAAATATTGCTACATTTGGATAAAAGGTGCCACATGCATCATATACGTCAAAGGGGATTTCCCCCCTCTTCTTTCTATATTAAGCAAATTAATGATGTATTGTTCTTTCGATTACTATCATATTTCCATGACATCATGTTTACCCTATCTGTTTAATTATAGACTTTTGTCCTTCGATTTGAACCGCTGTGCAGTTCTTTCAATTTGGGCCCATATTCGCATGTTACCATATTTTCTTTAACAACCCTACCATTTTCTGCAGGACATCCCTCGTTATGCAACAGATTATGTAGTGCACAATTTTTCCCTTTACATCCATGAAGGCTCCATGAATGTCATACTGCGCACAAACCATGGATTTACAATCGTTGCTACTGTAAGACTTGATGAACGTGGTGACTCCTATTTTGGCACTGGCTTTTGGAATGAAATTGCAAAGTTTTATGTACTGAAAGCTGGCACTAAAATTGCACTGCACATAGAAGGGCCTGGTCATGAGATATATGCTAACTTCCCCAACAAAATCATCCATCCAGACTTTGTTCGAAGTAAGTTTTCTTTTCAACTATCTGCATATGTTAACTTACCCATCAATGTCAAATGAATTGTGTAGTATTTAAGCAACCAATTGTTATTCCCTTATCTTACTATATTCCTACCTAATAACTTCTAGTTACCAACACACTTTTCTATTGCCCTGTTTTAACTAAATATTCCCTGTACTCCCATTTCTATCAGAAAGCGCCGCTGACAAGGAGACTCCGAAGGTGGAGAACGGGGCTGCAACAAGCGGAGGCGGGGCGAGCTAGAACTGCAAGCGACTCCAGCAGGCCTAGACTTAATCAGGAGCCTCCCCGATGATATGTTGAGAGTCATCATCTCCCTCCTCCCAATCAAATATGGGGCGCGGACAACCATCCTTTCCCGGCGGTGGCGCCCCCTATGGAACTCCAGCCCTTTCGACCTCATCGACACCCATGAGCTCTGCCATGGCTATCGCAAAAGCTTGGATGCGTTCTCCAAGATCCTCGGCAGTCACCTTGGCCCAACCAAAGGCCTTAGAATGGGCAAGTTCTGCTCCAACGGCAAGGACCGAGCCAAGCTTGATGACTGGTTCCGATCCCCCGCCCTAGATCAGCTCGAGGAGCTCACTTTTGATGATGGGCATGTGCGGTCGCTGCCAACGTACGCACTCCGCCTCGCACCCACGCCGCGCATCGCCAAGTTCAGGAACTGCCATTTCCCGCCCCTTAATGACGCGCCCGCTCTTATTCTACCACGACTGAAGCACCTCGAGCTCGTCGCCATCTGCCTCTCAAAGGGTGGCATGGAGCGCCTGTTCCGTGGCTGTACTGCACTCGAGTACCTTCGTCTTCGGGTGACCAATGGGTTGAGTACCTTCCACATCACCTCCATGACTCTCCGGTCTATTTATGTGTGTTGCTGGTGCGGCAGGAAGACATCACAAAAGGTGGACCACGGTATGGTCATCCAGGACACACCTGCACTTGAGAGATTACTTGTAGTTGATCAAGAAGGTCCAACAAGAATCAATGTCATTTCTGCGCCGAAATTGACAGTGGTGGGCTACTCGTCTGACAAATACTTCGAACTTGTTATTGGATCCACACCCGTTCAAGTACAACAGCCGCCTTCTACCTCTCCTTCTACAAATTAACATTATTTCTAATTTCGAAGATGTTTGTTCGTCTGTCATTCAAAAAATGATTCCGACAGGCTTGAGCCCGAAACTGCGCACAGTGAAGGTCTTGGCACTAGAATCTATCGGGCCCGACCTGGAGCAAGTTGTCAGTTTCCTGAGATGCTTTCCGTGCCTGGAGAAGCTATATATCGAGGTGATGTTCCTTTCCTGTTAAATTTTAACCATAAGGGAGTTCAATTTGTGACACCTTTTTCCAAGTTTACAATGACAATGTACTACGATTTCTGAAGGTTCTTTTGGAGGATTTCAGTACATACATGCCCCCCCATATTGGTTGCTTGATCCATATGGTTACAATCAATAAGCATTTCTCCTTTGGATTCATCCGTACTAGTTTTCTTAGGGAACTTTTCATCCACTCCAACCTCTTGTGAAGAAGGCTACATTTTTCTAGAATGTAATCAAATGCCCATGTTAATCATGTCAGATCGAAGATGGCATGTTAGTGCATTTTACAAATCCTGCAAACCAAATAGCTAGTCCTGTAGTAATGTTCAAAACTGCATGTAGGCACTAACACGTTTTCTTCTTTCGGAGATAAGATTAGGCCCAGTGGTGGATAATGTGATACAATATAACAATCACGTTGAATGCCTAGATCTGCATCTCTCAGAAATTACTTTGAACTCCTACCGAGGGACCTTACTGGAGATTATATTCGCCAGGTTCTTTGTTCTCAGAGCAAGGGTGCTGAAGGAAATGAGGTTTGCCCTACATTTAGTTCGCAAAAATGTATGGTCTGTTGATCAGCGTCGGCGCCTGTGGCAGAATGGAGTAGGTCCAAAAATGCTGAATTTCATTTTGGAACTTTAGATGACAGAGTAATCGGAAGTCATCGGGTCAACCCCATACATGACTTCTCAGTGGCTGACCCCTTTGCAAAAATTGTGAGGTTTCGAAGCCGGACTTAGAAGCGGTGATATTAGTTTGAACCTCTCTGATATCCATGTTCAGCGCATCAGCGCGAGCGTTTGCAGCTGATGAGCTGAATTTCATTTCTAATATCAGTTTGAACGTTGTAATCTTTGAATTTGAGCCATATAACTCTGGAATTTGAACCTTGTAACATTTCGAGCTTTTGTGGTACAATGTTGAAATGGCATCGTATGAGACTCGTATATTGCTAGCACTACTTTGACCTTAATATGCAATGGTCTTAGATTTTATTAACCATTCTCGAATCAGTTTGCCTTGTCGACCTCACAACACACGATCTGTATAGCTAACTCGACTGTGATCTTCGACATTATTGCACACAGCTGGTTTCTTCCACCGTGTGCATTGTAGAGCGCAGAATTAATTATCGCACTCAAGTGTCCACGCCTAGGGTGCCGTGTTGTCAAGCGTGCACTAGATTCTGGAATCCTCCGCTATGAACGCCGTGACAAGACGTGACGATTACAGGCCGGCCGGCCCCCATTTATTATTACAGCGGCCATTTAACCTACCCTTGTGTCTCTTCAACCTTTCGATCGCGCTCCACCATTGCAAGAAGCACACCCACCACGAGAAAATCTTAGAGGGTATCCTGCGCAGCTCCAATGGCGCTCCGAGTGGCTGCCGACGACGAGCAGTAGTTCACCATGCGTGCCGTGGTGGACACCCACAGAAGGTTCATGGACCTCTCGGTGGTGTACACCAACGACCCGGTCTGGGCGGAGCACTCCATCCACATCATGGAGCTGTTGCTTGCCAAGGAGAAGTACAAGGTGGTCGGGTTCGACCTCGAGTACACCCGCGCTCGTGCCGGGTCTCGTCCCAAGGTCGTCGTCGCCCAGATGTGCGTGCGCCACCACGTCCTCGTCTACCACTACTACCTGGCCACAAGGCCTTGCGAGCGTTTCGCTAGGTTTGTCAACAGCCCCCACTACATGTTCGCTACGGTGGACATCACCAACGATGTAAAGGCGCTCGAGAGTTCGGGCATCGCCTGCCAGAATCTTGTCAACATCCAGGGCCAATACAAGATCTGGGGCATCAAGGAGCATGAGAAGGACTCACTGGTTCACCTCGCCGAGGCCATCATCGACCCCTACTACAGAGACATGAAGGATTCGTGCAAAAAGGACAAGCGTGCTTCGCACTCGGCCTGGATGGAGAAACTCGACAAAGCTCATGTCGTGTATGCGGCCAAGGAGGCATACACGAGCTACGACATGTACTAGCGGATCGTTGACATGAGGAAGTCCTTCCTTCCCCAAAACGGCCAGGGATCCAGCCGGAAGCAGAGCAATGGCAAGCGTCGTTGCAACAATAAGTAGATGATTAGATCCTCGTTTCTCCTACTTTAGTATGCATGTAATTGCTTATTTTGGTGTGTGCAAATGTTATGTATGTAGTCACTTGTGTAATTGTATGCTTAATTTGGTTATGCAATGCTGTCTTTTTAAGTATATATGTTGATCCTCTGTAGACAGAACGTAGATGGTGTACGGACAAAGAAAATCACATCGCACACGGACTAAACAATGGAACCCGTCGGTGATGTTTTCATCAATCACTCACAATTGTATACCAACAATCGTTTGCTCACAACACACACGTCTTATTAGCAGCAACCGTCTGTGTTCTTATCGGTCTTCAGACACATTTCTGATTACAGACCTGTTTGCCGCGTATCACACACATCTTGTTAAGTTGAACCGTTTCTGTTCTCATGTCTCAACGCAAACAGTTCATCCGAGTGAACCGCATGCCGTATATCGCACACACCTTTGATCTGGCTGACCATTTCTTTTGTGTTGCCTAATCACAAACAGTTCATCAGAGTGAACCGTATGCTGTGTATCGCACACGCCTCCATCTGGTTGCCTGTTTCTTTTGTTCCTCCTCATCGCAAACAGTTCGTTGAACTGAACCGTATGCCCTTCATCGCACACGCAACTAAAACCTGAACCGTGTTTGATGCATCCGTCATCGCAAACGTTTTACACATTTCTGCGGTTTTCATATAGCACTGTTTGCGATTATGGCATCGCACACAGTTTCTCGAAGGGTCTCTGATCGTAGCGTCGCGTTAGCAACATCCTGCAGTAGTGATAGTGCCAAGTGCCAGTTGCTGTTTTTTTCCATGTATTTACATCGGAGAAATCAATATCAAACGGAGTTCAAATGCCACGAAACTTCACGGAGAATTTTTATGGGCCAGAAGGAACACAACGGGCCCTGGTTGCACCTGGGGGGAGTCCCGAGGAGGGGATGCCCACCTGGGGTGCCCCCCGGACCACCTCTTTGCTCTATAAATACCAAATATTCCAGAAACCCTAAGAGCATTGACGAAATATTCATCCAGCCACCGCAGAGTCCAGAACCACCAGATCCAATCTAGACACCATCTCGGATGGGGTTCACCACCTCCATTGGTGGCTCTCCGATGATGCATGAGTAGTTCTTTGTAGACCTTCGGGTCCGTAGTTAGTAGCTAGCTGGCTTCCTCTCTCTCGCTGAATTCTCAATACAATGGTGTCTTGGAGATCCATATGATGTAACTATTTTTGCGGTGTGTTTGTTGGGATCTGATGAACTTCGAGTTTATGATCAGTTATATCTTTTTATATCCATGAAAGTTATTTGAGTTTCTTTGATCTCTTATATGCATGATATCTTACAGCCTCATATTTCTTCTCCGATATTTGGGTTTTGCTTGGCTAACTTGATCTATTTATCTTGCAATGGGAAGAGGTGCTCGGTAGTGGGTTCAATCTTATGGTGCTTGATCCCAGTGACAGAAAGGGAAACGACACGTATGTATCATTGCTACTAAGGATAAAAAGATGGGATCTATATCTACAAAATAGATAAACGGATCTTGTCTATATCATGTCATTGTTCTTATTGCATTACAACCGTTTTTTTCATAAACTTAATACACTAGATGCATGCTGGATAGCGGTCGATGTGTGGAGTAATAGTAGTAGATGCAGGCAGGAGTCGGCCTACTAATCTTGGACGTGATGCCTATGTAATGATCATTGCCTGGATATCGTCATAATTATTTGAAGTTCTATCAATTGCCCAACAGTAATTTGTTTACTGCTACCTCTTGAGCACTGCGTTGGTTTTTCCTTGAAGAGGAAAGGGTGATGCAGTAAAGTAGCGTAAGTATTTCCCTCAGTTTTTGAGAACCAAGGTATCAATCCAGTAGGAGACCACGCTCAAGTCCCACGCACCTACACAAACAAATAAGAAGCTTGCAACCAACGCGATAAAGGGGTTGTCAATCCCTTCACGGCCACTTGCAAAAGTGAGATCTGATAGAGATGATAAGATAATATTTTTGGTATTTTTATGATAAAGACTAAACACTACAAAAAAGACACATTTGTGACATTTTGGGCCGAACGAAATTTTTTCTGTCATACTTATGACACTTCTATGACGATAATTGTGACAAAACCCGATATCATCATAGATGTGGTGGGGTCCTACTTCTATGACAAAAAATCATGACAGAAAATGGGCTTTTCATCCTGGGCGGGCCGGAGACGCAGCTGCATGACATTCTTTGGGCCATCCATGACGGAAAAAACCGTGGTAGAAGCGAGGGCGAGGAAAATATGGGGGTGTTCCCGGTTACGGTGGGTGGTCGTGGCCGAGCGATGCGTGTTTCTCTCATACACGCTCGTGCGTGGGTGCGAGGCGTTGGTCTCTAACTGAACCCGAGCGATTGCACTGCAGGCTACACGTTACTGAACCCGAGCGATCGATCGATGGCTGTTAACTGAACCCGATCGAGCGATTCCTTCGCTACTGCTGCTAACTGAAGCCGATCGGTGCTGCCTCTGGATGAACAGTGAGCGTTGCTGGGGGGGTTTGGATGAGCAGTTCCCGGTGGGGTGGATGAACAGGACCCCGTGGTGTTGCCTCTGGATGAACGGGACCCCGATCGATCGAGCCGGTTGGGGCTGGATGAACAGGACTGCGTGGAGGGCTGGATGAACAGGACCGGGCTGGATGAACAGTAGACGGTGGAGGGCTGGATGAACAGTAGCCCGTGGAGGGGTGGTTGAACAGGAGCCCGTGGAGAGGGCTGGTTGAACAGTAGCCGGTGGAGTAGTGCGCGGTGGAGGCTGGATGAACAGGCGCCCGTGGATGAACAGTCGCAGGTGGAGGCTGGAGGAGGTCGACGGTGGATGAACAGTAGCCCGTGGAGGCTGGAGGGGGTCGATGGTGGAGATGAACAGTATCCCGTGGAGTCCCGTTTTGCGGTACACCACACCTCTCCCGATGAATAGGACCCCCGTTTCGACCGTGGCACTCCAACACAAGTCTGTTTCCTCCGTTTTGCGGTACGCCACACCCCCCGATCAACAGGACTCCCGTTTCGACCGTAGGAGGTCCGTTTCCTCCGTTTTGCGGTACGTCAGACCCCTCCCGATGAACAGGATCCCGTTTCGACCGTGGCCGGTCAAACACAAGGCCATTTCTTCCGTTCTGCGGTACGCCACGCCTCGTTTCCATCGGTTATTCCGTCCAAGCCCTCCCGATGAACACGACGACGCATTCCGTTCCGACCCAACCAGTTGGCTCCCCATGAACACGACGACGACACAGTTTCTCCGTTCCGACCCAGCCATGTACACGAGCCCTGGCCGTACGTATGCGCGAGTAGGCGTTCGAGACCCTGCCCGTATGTACGTACGTGGCCGTATTTTCTTTCTTGCACACTGGCCGTTGTACGTACGTGTACATGCTACGTGCGCGCCTCTACTACAACATGTGTGCGCCTCTACATCGACCAGTATGTACGTACACGTTCGTGACCAGAATGACAACGCTATGTACGCTTCGACTAGGTGGGTCCCGACTGTCAGGCGCTTCCTTGCCTGCGAAGATGTAGCTGGTGGGTCCCAACAGTCAGGGGGGCGAATCATTTTTTTTTGCCCGGACGCACTTCCTTGCGTGTGAAGATGTAGCTGGTGGGTCCTAGCAGTCAGGGGGAAATGTTTTTTACGAAATACGGTGGCCCGTCCGGTGGGTCCCCGCTGTCAGGTGGAGGAATAATTATTTTGCGCGTAATAATTATTTTGCGGCCGTGGATCCAGCTGTCAGCCTCTCCACGTATAGTCCACTTCAGATGCATGTCAGTCGTTGACCACGTTGACCAGGCCGCGCCAAGAGCACCAGGGCGGTGGACGACGGCGAGGCCTAGGAAGGGAACGACACGGAGGCAGGGAAGACTGGGCAGGTGTTTCCCACGCGGAGGGGAGTACGATTGTACGAGGGTTTACTGGTTTGTCTGCCGTCGCCGGAGAATAACATCAGGTGTGGGTGAGTAGAGGGATGGCTAGGCCAGCGATGGGAGTACGGTGGGGCGGTGAGGCCTGCGCGGCAGCACAGCCGGCCGTGGGGAGGAGAGAGCAGGCAGTCCCGCCGGCGCTTGTTTGAGCGGCTGGAGTAGGAAGAGCAGAGATTGAAGAAGCACGACGGCCATTGGATGGACATCCAACAGTCATTGCTTGTGCATCAACCTTTTTTAGGAAAGCCTCAAATCTGTGGAAAACATCATACAGCCCATCTGCCATTATTTCTAATAATTTACAGCCCATTTGCTAATTCTTAAGGTTTTTTTGGAGCCCATATTCTTTTTGTTAGCATTACAACCCATATTGTGGCCACGGTTAAAAAATTATATGAAATTTTGCATATTTCGGTGCGGTGCGAACTGTTTTTAATCCGAGTCACATTCAAACTGATTTTAAAAATAAATGTATATCAATATAAAATCCAACAAATTGTCCACGCATAAAAATCAATGCAATTTAAAATCTCGAAATGAAAAAAAAGAAATTTGAAACTAATTGCCGGTTTGATGTGTTTTAAAAATGTACAACCCATTTCTCATTACTGATAGGCCATTTTCTCGGC
The DNA here is from genome assembly GCF_018294505.1 of Triticum aestivum. Taxonomy (NCBI): domain Eukaryota; kingdom Viridiplantae; phylum Streptophyta; class Magnoliopsida; order Poales; family Poaceae; genus Triticum; species Triticum aestivum. The sequence continues at coordinate 199,767,286 of NC_057802.1, read as the reverse complement.
CAGCCGAATGAAGCTCTCCTCGTCTTGAAAGATTTGCAGCCCAACAGGCTTGGCAAATCACAAAAAAACTGGGCTGCGGCCGTGGACCCAGCTGTCAGCCTCTCCACGTACAATACTCTTCTGATGGAAGTTGGTCGTTGACCACATTGACCACGCCGCGCCGAGAGCACCAAGGCGGTGGACGACGGCGAGGCCTAGGAAGGGGACGACGCGGAGCCGGGGAAGACGCGGCAGTGGATGCCCACGCGGAGAGGAGTACGAGGGTTCACTGGTTCGGCTGCGGTGTGAGGCTGTTGTCGCCGCAGAATAACAGGGGGTGTGGGTGAGTAGATGGATGCCCTGGCCAGCGGTGGGAGTAGTAGGGGGCGGTGAGGCCTCCGCGGCATCACAGCCGGCCACGGGAGGCAGGAGCATGCGGCACGACCGGCGCTGGTTTGGGCAGCTGGAGCAAGAAGACCAGAGGTTGAAGAAGCACTACTGTCGTTGAATGAACATCATACGGTAACTGGAGCTAGAATCGTTCATATTTACTAAGTTGACAAAGCCCTCCATCCCCGTCAACTTGGTATGCCCACAAGTCATCCTCCCACTATGCTGGGTTCCAGCTGGCAGGGGGAGTATTCATTTTTTTTGTGCGTAATAAGGAGGCACTTCCTTGCGTGCGAAGATAGCTGGTGGGTCCAACCTGTTAGCGGGGGGCATGTTTTTTCGAATACAGAGCCCCTTCCGGTGGGTCCCAGATGTCAGGTGGAGGAATGAAAGACTTGAGAAGGCATACAGAACAAGCTAGTGTACCAGTAAAGAGACGTTGCTGATTTTAGAAAAAAAAGACGTGCTCCTGTAGCTGGTTCGAATCCAAACTTAGACTATGACTATATATGGTGCTATGCTACTCTGCAAGGAATGAAACTGACATATCCAACGTTCGCTTCTCCTCTTCTCTACTTACTCTGCCTAGCATCAAAAGCTCTGGCCGCAGCAACCATGTCCGCTGGCTGCTCGTCCAACTGCTCTTCAGCATGCAACAACCAAATATGCGCCAAGTCGCCACCCGTACCATCGCCTGTGGGTCTCATCACACCCCCGCCGGCACGCGCACCGCAGCCGGTTGCTCATCGCAACCCGCTGCCGTTGGTGTGGTGCCACTGCTGCAAATCACGCAGAGTCATCCGTCGCGTCTCAACCACAATCCTCAACCCTGGCCGAGTCTTCTACAAATGCCCGAATCATGGGGTAATAATATGTTTAAGTGTTGTTCTGCTGCTTTCAGTTGCTGGTTTTTTTAATAGTTTGGTTGATGATCTTCCAATTTGATTCGTGCAGAAAAGGGAAGATTCGTGTGATTTGTATTTCTGGGAAGTTGCTGATGTGGGGGAGTGCAACTACGCTGATTATTTGGTTAGCCGAGGAATCCCAATACCAGCAGGTTGGGGTGTTGGACAAGTAACTGAAGGAACGACAGAAGAGGAAGATGCAGAGCAGAAGGTTAAAGATGCAGTTCCTCTGATCATGGCCAAGCAACAGCTGCTGAACGGCCTTGACAGCAATGAGGAGATGAAAGAGCTTGTGAAGATAATGGGCAAAATCGATGTGCTCTGTAGGATGATTGTCTCTTTATTTGCAGTGTATGTAGCACTCGTGATGTATTCAGTGGCTATGACATGAGCACTTTGCTGAAACTAGTAATGAATGAAACCTGTGTAGCAGGCTGGGCGTAGTGTTGTGAACATCTAATGATTTCTATTAACGGAAATCAGGGGGTATCCCCTTTTGCTCATAAATAAATAAATAGCAGAGGCCCTTTTGGTAATAAATAAATAAATTAGCAGAGGCCCTGTCGGGTCAGCTTTGTTCTCATTCAAAGACGTCGAGCAAATTGCAGTCCAACAACAAACTATGTCATCAAATTCAAGTTTCACAGCCAAATATGAGTACAACTAAACAACAATGTCATCATGTTTTAGTCGTCATACAATCACCAAACACAAATCAGCATACATAACAAGTGATGTTCTCACAGGAAAATACTAAACAACATGTTCATCAGGTTTCAGTTGTCATAGCAAACACAATTTCACATAGTAGATAAAAAACGTCTTCTGACAGGCAAATACGACAAAAGCAATGTAATCATCATCCGCAGCAGCAGCGTCAACATCTTCGCCATGTGTATCAGTCTGAATCGTAATTCCCCATGGTGTCATCTTCTTCTTCGTCCTCAACGTCCTCGAACGTTGGCTTCTTCTTGATCAACTCTTGTATGTCCACAGCACGACAGGCAATCTTTTCGCCGGCGTCATTGACGTGATGGTTCTCAAAGATATTAGGAACATCTGTGTTATCTTGTACATCAGGAGCAGTGTAAGCATCATCTTGTTGTGCAACTTCATTAAACGAATTCCTCTGCTCAAACCTTTGCAATACTCTCCAGTCATCGCTACGTGCAAATGTGTCTTCCAAGAAAAATATCTGTGTTGCTTGATTTGCCAAAATAAAAGGCTCGTTGGTCTGGTACGCCGCCTTGACATTGATGGATTTGAAATAATCATCAGCTCTGGGTTTTGCGATCCTGGAAAATAGGTTATACCAACGACAGCACAACAGAACCACACACCGATGATCCTCGAAACTGGAGATATACTGCAACTGAACAATGTCTGTTATGTTAGCATACATTTCAGTTGTCTCTTTGTCATACGTATCCGTGCTCATGATGGCACTGTTTTGTGTCTTCCTGCCTTCGTCTCGTGCAAGGGTGTTGTAGCGCACATCTCCAACAACGCAAGATTCATAATGTCTTACCCGAGTATCAGGACCCATTGCTAGTGAGTAAAGGGCATCATCAACTGCCTGCCCATCCTCCCGCATCTTCTTAACCTATGGTTAGAAAATAGACAAGCTGATCATCTTATGTACTCAATATATTAAAAAAACTGACAGTGCAATTCAAAAGCTTACATGGCTCTTGAACCATTTCGCAAATCCTGCCATAACCAGTTTGTCAATGTTTCTTGGATTTTGCGGCAGTAACTCCTTTTTGTAGATGCTGCACAACATAGTGATCGCGTCAAACATCTAAATATATAAGAATGTGCTGCAAGTTTAGTAGATTACGATGTATAAGCTGCAGTACTTAGCACTTACTTGATATAAGGTAGTATCTCAGGACAGTTATTCAACACATACCAAACCATTTTGTCCAAATCTTTAGGTTTGTCCTCTTGTCGACTCTTCCCTGTAACTCGAACAGAATAATCGAAAACATTGAGCCCGGGATTGTCTTCATCCACCTCTTTGCTAAGCTGATCAGCTGTTTCAATGTATTTTGAGCAGAATGTCAACGCTTCTGTAGCAATGTAGGCCTCTGCAATGGAACCCTCGGGTCTAGCTCTGTTCCTAACATAGCCCTTGAAAGTGCCTAGCCGCCTTTCAATAGGGTACATCCAGCCATACTGTACTGGACCTCTAAGTAGTGCCTCATCAGGTAGATGAACAGCCAAATGCACCATCACATCAAAGAAGGCTGGAGGATATATCTTCTCAAGGTCGCATAGGATAGTTGGTATCTTGTCTCTAAGACGCTCCAAAGCATCTATCCTGATATTTCTACTGCAGAGTTCCCTGAAGAATTGTCCCAACTCTGCAACTGCTCTGTATAAGTCAGGGCGGCCCAATCCTCTAAGGATAACAGGTAAAACCCTTTGAAGTAGGACGTGGCAGTCATGAGTTTTCAACCCTTGTACCTTGTTTCCATCTGCACTGACTCTCCTTTCAGGGTTGGAAGCAAATCCATGTGGGAATCTCACACGTGACAGGACCTCGCAGAATTCTTTTCTTTTTACCTTGTCCAAGACGTACACAGCTGGTGCCATATCCCGTGGTTTACCTTCATCTTGCACCTGCAAATCCTGTCTGATACCCAGGTGTGTCAAATCAATCCTAGATTTTAAGGTATCTTTCGTCTTGCCTTCAATATTAAGAAGTGTGCCGATAATGCTGTCACATATATTTTTCTCGATGTGCATCACATCAAGATTATGCCGCAGATCCAAATCTTTCCAATACTCCAAGTCCCACAAAGTGGACCTGCGGGTAAACAATAATCTCTCTTCTGCCCTGCCACGCTTCCTTTTCCCGCTACCATTATCAGGATGGTTTCCTGGTGTAATATGCCTGACCTTCTCTAATTCCACTTGCAACTCATCGGCGGTGAGCCTCTTTGGCGCATCACGGTTTTCATGCTTTGCATTGAACACATGTCTTCGGTATTTTCTAGGATGCGGCTTGTCCTTGGCAAGGAAACGACGGTGTCCAATGTAACAGATCTTGCTAAGTATTGCGTATGACAGCGGATTCCTGTCACAGCGAACACATGCATTGTAACCATGTGTCGTTCGCCCTGACATAGTGCCCAAAGCCGGATAATCATGGATGCACCAAATTATAACAGCACGCAGAAAGAAATCAGCTGGTGGGCTGCTATATAGGTCTCGAGTGAGAACACCCCTCCATAGCTGTTGAAGTTCCTCCACAAGAGGCTCCATGAACAAATCAAAATCCTTTCCAGGACTTTTTGGACCTGGGATGAGCAAGGCCATCATGTAGTTTGATTCTTTGGTGCAGACATTTGGAGGCATGTTGTAAGGGATAACAAGCACTGGCCACATGCTATATGTGGCGCTCTGGTGGCCAAATGGGTTAAATCCATCTGAAGCTAAGCCAAGTCTAATGTTTCTCGGGTCAGCAGCAAACTTTTCGTGTTTCTGATTGAAGCTTTTCCACTCACTACCATGTGATGGATGGCTCATTACATTCTGATCTCTGTACTCCTGGTTCCTAGAATGCCACAGTACATCCTCTCTTGTTTCAGCATCATGAAACAACCTCTGCAATCTTGGTGTAATTGGAAAATGTCTCAGAACATTATGAGGAATCCTCTTCACAGCATCGCCATCTTTCCATCTTGATGATTTGCATTTCGGGCATTCACTTAAGTTGGCATAATCCTTCCGGAACAGAACACAATTATTCTTACAAACATGGATCATATCATATCCAATTCCAACTGCACGAAGGAAATTCTTCATTTTACTGTAGGTGTGTGGCAGCTCAGACGCATCTGGGAAAGCTTTGCGGAAAGCAGCCAACATCGCATCGAATGATTTGTTGGTCATCCGCTCAGATGTCTTCACCTGAAGAAAGGTGACCATAGCTGAGAATACTGACAGCTTATTTCCTGGGGTGACAGCCACGTTGCATTGTTCCAACATGCGGGCCCACCGTTTTTCTTCTGCAGGTGAAAGTTCACGGAATGCACGAGCATTTCGTAGCATTGTTTCAATGTTGGTCAAACTCACTGGCTCCGCCACCACCTCCTCCTCCTCCTCTTCCACCTGAGCATCAGGCAGATCAAGATGGTGATCTGCTGCTTCCACGTAGTCAATAACATTGACGTTCACAGCTTCACCATGATGAACCCACCTAGTATATGTGACCGACATCCCATACAAGTGTAGATGATTTTGCACAGTTGACTGGGGTCTTGTAACTGAATTCATACAACTGCTACACGGGCAGAGCACATCTGATTTCGGACCACCGTACTCAGCTCTGATAAAGTTCATGAAGTTTTCAACCCCCTCGACATATGCAGCGGAGAATCTTCGAGCAGAAGTTATCCAAGTCCTGTCCATCTGTTAGACATACAAATTAGTTCTTCTACTAGATATTACAGGAAAAACATATATGCTTTTTTATGAAGTCCAGAAGAAAATACCTAGGTCGATGTCTAAAGCTATGGCAAGATATTTGGACGAGCAGATCTAAGTAACGAAATATATGTAAAGCTAATTCAGCAAACAGATTTGAGTGCTAAATTATGGCAGGCTGTTTCAGCAGTCAATGAGGCCGAGCACACAGCCATCAAACTATCGAAGGCCATCGCAGCAACAAAGATCGAGTATAAAATGGTGTAGAGCTATTTCACCTAACAGATTGGCTACTAGACCATGGCAATCTACGTCACAATAAATATATGGCAGGATATTTTAGCAACTAATCGGCCTTGGCATGCCATCTCAGCTAAGCAGATTGAGTGCAGAACAGGGCAAGGAAGCTTCTTAAGCAGAGCATATTGACTGTAAACTACTTCGGCAAACAGTGAGATTAACAGCGTCTATCAGCTAACATTCAGCGCTACACCGACATGCACGGGGCCTCAGTCTAGAATGCGCGTACCGTGGGAGAAGCTGACCGCCGTGCGTCTCCACACGAACGTCGCCAGCGGTGGCGGCGCTGACCGCCGTGCGCCTCCACAAGAACGTCGCCAGCGGTGGCGGCGCGGCTAGAGGACGGCAGTCTACGAGAGCGTACTGTGGGAGCGAGAGGATCGCCGTGCGTCCCCTCGACGAACCGCGGCGCCGACGTATCGGCGTGGCGGGGAGGGCGGCTTTGGCGGAGCGAATGGAGTGGAGGGGGACGGGGGGAGGGGGTTTGGGGAATATTATTGGCTAGTTGGCCGAAGGGCGGTTGAATCTAGGATTTGGGGGGAATTTTTGGGTGGGGGGAGGATTTTCGCGCGGTGGGCGGGGGGAGTTTGGCGCATGGTCGGTTTCTCCAAGTGCAGTCCCACGTGTCAGTGAAGAGGCAAGCCGAAGCGCGTTCCGTTTGCGTGAGCCGTGTGCAGGACCGAACGTGTGTGGGGTGCAATGCGACCGCGACAGGGGTGCTGTGAGTGTACCGCCTTTTTTCCTTTTAAACTAGGTGCTTCGCCCCCTCAAAAAAAACTTGTTGCTTCGCGCGATCCATCGATACTACTACTAGTAATCCGGTAATCCCGACTAAAACGGCGCGGCCGGGTCTTTTCCCGCGCGATATGCTGGGAGGTTGGCTTAGTTGGGTTTTTTAGGACGAGTAATGCTACACCTACGTAGTCCCAGTTACGTAATTAACATAATGTGAAACGTGTGAGCTGTTGATTGTAGATTGGGGGGAGGGAGGGGCCCACCACCATGAAAATCAGGGGAGGAGAGAGAGAGGCAATTTACGTTAACCCTTTCGTAGGTTCCCGTAGATGTAGAAAGATGTGAAATGCGTGAATGTGCATTTGCAGATAAGGCCTTCCCTCGTTCATCCTTTTCTCCCACAAGATCTTGATCTTCCGTGCAACGCACGGGCATCTTGCTAGTACTCCTACAATATACTATATTATTGTGAAAGTTCATATACACCGGCCGAGATTAATGCAAACACGACAGATTTTCATTACATTTCGAACTTTTATAGGACAGAAAAATAAAAGAAACCCGACCCTAAACCTATTCTACGGCGGCGACCGACGTCCTCCATCTGCGATCTCCATGTACGGGGGCGGGGTTCAAGCCCCGTGAAGTGAAGGTGCGGTCTCCGGCGAGGAAAAGTAGAACACGGGAGACGGACTGGCCAGTTGGCACACCATGCCCTGCCGCCTCCCATGCCCTACTCATCCTCGGAGGAGTCCCCGACCTCGGCGGTGCTGGATGTTGGAAGGCGGCAAGTAGGACGCGTGGCGGACGGTGCTCCCGTCGTCGGCCGCCAGCGTGCCCACCGCTTGTGCGGCGACTTGAGCGAGGGCGGCGACCTCGAGCTTCATCCCCGAAGACAAGCTCTCCCGCAGAGCGTTCGCGCTTGCGGTCATGGCGGATATGGTGCCAGGTAGGAGGACGATGCACTATGGTGTGGAGGTTAGCTGGGCGTTGCCGCTTTAAGTAGTGCCTTCCGGTGAGGCCAAGCATCCTGGTGCGTCATTAAGTCACCGGAGTTGGTTCCTCGGGCACTGAGCCTCTTAACGACGGCATACGGACGGTTGGCACGAATGCGGGCAGCTGGCGCCGGCTGGGAACACACCGCGCGACGGCGCGAGGGACGAGGGTTTTTGGTGTGCCAGGGTAGTCAGCTGCGGTCATGGCAACGTTGGAGATGCCCTTTGCTCACATGCGATCGACGCATGTCATTGAAAAAGCAAGACGACCCGGCATGGTGTCAGGTCCTGAGGATGCAGTTGGCCGCGCTACACCACTCCGCGGACGCATCCCGGCGCCCCATGCATCCTCGACGAGCCAGGTGTTGGGGTGTGTTTGGATTGTGGCCAAAGTGCACCTTACCAAAATTTTGGTCATGACCCAAAGATTGGCCTTTGTTTGGATGGTTGCCATTTTTTTGGCATGCCAATGAACTCTAGCCAACTCTAGTTCATTTTTCTTGCCGATGTCGGCCAAATCATGGGCTACCAAAACCTCAACCAAAATTTTGGCTACCCAATACTTTGATGGGGAAACCTTGGGCACAAACCAAACATATTGTTGGTCGTGCCATAGCACTAACGCCACCCTCGGCACACTGAAACCGACCGTGTCTAGCGACGATGAGCGTGTCGCTCACCGCGGTCGCCGTGTCCAGAGGCGGTGCTGGAGCCGCGCCATGTTGTTGGCCCCCACGACCCACATGAACGGTTGCCGGTGGCGAGGAGGTCGTGGGCCAGCTCCTCCATTGGACTAGTTTGCGCTACGTCGTCCCGACAGGTGTGCCCCACATGTCGGTTTCCCTGTTTTCCCGGCCATATTCGAGCGTCAGTGCTCCGCGTTGCGCATTAGGCCTTTCACTATGTAGGCCAAGCGAGACAACTTATTGTTTATTTGAGCCGTTCAAGTATAATCATGTGGCGTTTGCTTATTTCTCATTCCTCTCCAACCCTCTTCTCCATCGATCATGTCGCCCTCCGGTCGAGTCCATCCTCCCGCATGCCTCATTTGAACATTCCGCCGAGTATCATTCGCATGTGGGCCTAGACCATGCTTGTATTTCCAATGTTTATTTGTAATTTGTCCGACATGCATACAAACAAACGGTTCGTTTAAAGTTTCACTTTGCCTCCACTACGTGTCGCTTCGCGTCTTAGTTTTGACATCCCATTCGGTTCATGCCCCGACACATGTTGACGAGATCGATTGATGTTCAGAGATCAATTGCGTGTCGTGCAAGGAGATAAAGGTTTGGTCTGTTTCTATGATAGAAATGACCCGCGGGGGGGGGGGGTCTGTGGGGATCAGAGGGAGTATATTGTACGTTCATAAGCGAAACGAACGTATTGTACCCACCCTAGTCCTCTTTCAATCGATCTCCGGACCCCGAGATGAAATCGAGAGAGAACGAGTGGGGGCATGTGTGATACCTAAGGCGGATTCAAAATTTTGAACCGGTGATCATAGCATCCGCAAATCATATATAAAGGGTATTCAATGTTCGTTTCGTTTTTGAACGTACAATATACTCCCTCCTATCCTTTCTAGTTTACATATAAGTTTTATGTGTAGTCAAAGTATCTCTACTTTGATAAAAAAAGTATCAACATTCAACAACGCCCAATCAATATTGTTAGATTCGTACGTACTCCTAGATTTGTACTCGAGATGGTTTCCAATTTGTTTTCAACCACGTGAATGTGCTTGTTCTCGCGCATGCTCTTCCTACTAGGATTTTGCCACGTATAGCCAGTCCAATAGTAACTTTTTTAAGCTCCCTGTCCAATAGTACTAGTGGAGTACTGACAACATCTGTACTAGAGTATGCAGTGCTCATAGTTGTACTCCCTCCTTCCATTTATATAGGGCCTATGTGGAGGAGAGAGATGTGAAAAAGTAAGGGGAGTGAGCTCTCATGCAAGAGCCTAGCTATATACGCATTCCTAGTTAAATACGTACAATAAATATGAAGAAAGAGATGGAGAGGAGATGGAAAAAAGTACTAATACAATAGCCAACCTTATACTTTTTTTTGCGGGAAATAGCCAACCTTATAGCCCACACTACTGTATGAGTGCATATAATAGATGATGGATATAGATGACATGGCAGTTCCTTATAGCCATCGACTGGCTATATTATTAACCATGCTCTAATGCGTTTTTCAAAACCGCATTTGACTATTGACAAGATTAATAGTACATGAGATGTATAATGTGAAAATTATATCATTGGAAGCTCCTTTCACATACGTATCCCTGCCTTACCCTCCCTTTCGGTCACTTACTAGCAGACCCCATGCTTGCTAGGCCCCGCATGTCAGTTACTCAATGGGTTCAGCCACATCATGGGATCCTCATCCGTAGTATACTCCCTCTGTTTTTATTTACTCCGCATAAAATGACACGGGCGGGGGAGGGGGAGGGACGTCGGTTTGCTCTCAACTGTGGTCCCACAAGCGAGCAAAAACGCAAGACAAAGCGCGTTCCATTCGGTGAGCGACGTGGAGGGTCCAGCGTGCCGGGCTGCAACGCGAACGCGACAAGAGCGATGTACAGTCAAAACCGATTGAGCGGTCGTCACCGGAACCACTATTCACACCAGAACCTTCGCTGCTTGGCCTACGCCAACCACTCCTCATCGCTTGATTAATGCAGCGCCATGCAAACCAACCTTCTCACTTCCGCATGCATGCAGGGGATATAAATGTCCTTGGTTGCTAGTACGAGGCAAACCCCATCAATTTTGCCTCGATTAGTGTTAGTGGCCTTTTGCAAATTGTAATTTTGATATACTGGCCTTGTGTACAAAAAAATGGAGGTAGTAACTATATTTGACTTCCTTCCCCATTGCGGTGACGTCAACGATATCTCGAACATTGTGATTTGGCGAAGTGCGTTTGACAGAGAACACCATTGAGGGAGACCACGGTACGTCGTTCGCAAGTGCCGCCTGCAAGCCGAGACAACCGCCTTATTTGCATCCAGGAAGTCCGTGCTACCTCTTGAGCACTGCGTTCGTTTTCCCTTGAAGAGGAAAGGGTGATGCAGTAAAGTAGCGTAAGTATTTCCCTCAGTTTTTGAGAATCAAGGTATCAATCCAGTAGGAGACCACGCTCGAGTCCCACGCACCTACACAAACAAATAAGAACCTCGCAATGAACGCGATAAAGGGGTTGTCAATCCCTTCACGGTCACTTACGAGAGTGAGATCTGATAGATATGATAAGATAATATTTTTGGTATTTTTATGATAAAGAGTAAATAAAGATGCAAAGAAAAATAAACGGCAATAGAAATAGCTAAGTATTGGAAGATTAATATGATGGAAAATAGACCAGGGGGCCATAGGTTTCACTAGTGGCTTCTCTCAAGAGCATAAGTATTACGGTGGGTGAACAAATTACTGTCGAGCAACTGATAGAATTGAGCATAGTTATGAGAATATCTAGGTATGATCATGTATATAGGCATCACGTCTGCGACAAGTAGACCGAAAGGATTCTGCATCTACTACTATTACTCTACACATCGACCGCTATCCAGCATGCATCTAGAGTATTAAGTTCATAAGAACAGAGTAATGCTTTAAGTAAGATGACATGATGTAGAGGGATAAACTCATGCAATATGATATAAACCCCATCTTGTTATCCTCGATGGCAACAATACAATACGTGCCTTGCTGCCCCTGCTGTCACTGGGAAAGGACACCGCAAGATTGAACCCAAAGCTAAGCACTTCTCCCATTGCAAGAAAGATCAATCTAGTAGGCCAAACCAAACTGATAATTCGAAGAGACTTGCAAAGATAACCAATCATACATAAAAGAATTCAGAGGAGATTCAAATATTGTTCATAGATAAACTTGATCATAAACCCACAATTCATCGGATCTCGACAATCACACCGCAAAAGAAGATTACATCGAATAGATCTCCACGAGAATCATGGAGAACTTTGTATTGAGATCCAATGAGAGAGAAGAAGCCATCTAGCTAATAACTATGGATCCGAAGGTCTGAGGTAAACTACTCACACATCATCGGAGAGGCTATGGTGTTGATGTACAAGCCCTCCATGATCAATGCCCCATTCGGCGGAGCACCGGAAAAGGCCCCAAGATGGGATCTCACGGGTACAGAAGGTTGCGGCGGTGGAATTAGGTTTTTGTGGATGCCTCTGATGGTTTGGGGGTACGTAGGTGTATATAGGAGGAAGAAGTACGTATGTGGAGCAACGTGGGCCCCACGAGGGTGGAGGGCGCGCCCAGGGGGTAGGCACGCCCCCCTGCCTCGTGCTCTCCTGGTTGATTTCTTGACGTAGACTCCAAGTCCTCTGGATCACGTTTGTTCCCAAAATCACGTTCCCGAAGGTTTCATTCCGTTTGGACTCCGTTTGATATTCTTTTTCTGCGAAACTCTGAAATAGGCACAAAAAACAACAATTTGGGCTGGGCCTCCGGTTAATAGGTTAGTCCCAAAAATAATATAAAAGTGTATAATAAAGCCCATTGAACATCCAAAACAGATAATATAATAGCATGGAACAATCAAAAATTATAGATACGTTGGAGACGTATCAAGCATCCCAAGCTTAATTCCTGCTCGTCCTCGAGTAGGTAAATGATAAAAACAGAATTTTTGATGTGGAATGCTACTTGGCAAAATTTCAATATAATTCTTATTGTGGCACAAATGTTCATATTCGATATGATTCAAGATAAAAGTTTGATGTTGACATAAAAACAATAATACTTCAAGCATGCTAACCAAGCAATTATGTCTTATCAAAATAACATAGCCAAAGCAAGCTATCCCTACAAAATCATATAGTCTGGCTATGCTCCATCTTCCCCACACAAAATATTCATATCATGTACAACCCCGGTTTTAGCCAAGCAATTGGTTCATACTTTTTAACGCGCTTCAGCCTTTTCAACTTTTACGCAATACATGAGCGCAAGCCATGGATATAGCACTATGGTGGAATAAGGTATAATGATAGGGGTTATGTGGGAAGACAAAAAAGGAGAAAGTCTCACATTGACGAGGCTAATCAACAGGCTATGGAGATGCCCATCAATTGATGTTAATGCAAGGAGTAGGGATTGCCATGCAAAGCTATAAGTGTATGAAAGCTCAAACAAAAAAAACTAAGTGGGTGTGCACCCAACTTGCTTGCTCACGAAGACCTCGGGCATTTGAGGAAGCCCATCATTGGAATATACAAGGCAAGTTCTATAATGAAATTTCCCACTAGTATATGAAGGTGACAAAATGAGAGACTCTCTATCATGAAGATCACGGTGCTACTTTGAAGCACAAGTGTGGTAAAAGGATAGTAACATTGTCCCTTCTCTCTTTTTCTCTCGTTTTTTTTCCTTTTGGGCCTTTTCCTTTTTTTTCGTGGCCTCTTAGTCCGGAGTCTCATCTCGACTTGTGGGGGAATCATAGTCTCCATCATCCTTTCCTCACTTGGGACAATGCTCTAATAATGATGATCATCACACTTTTATTTACTTACAACTCATGAATTACAACTCGATACTTAGAACAAGATATGACTCCATGTGAATGCCTCTGGCGGTGTACCGGGATATGCAATGAATCAAGAGAGACATTTATGAAAGAATTATGAACGGTGGCTTTGCCACAAATACGATGTCAACTACATGATTATGCAAAGCAATATGACAATGATGGAGCGTGTCATGATAACGAAACGGTGGAAAGTTGCATGGCAATATATCTCGGAATGGCTATGGAAATTCCATAATAGGTAGGTATGGTGGCTGTTTTGAGGAAGGTATAAGGAGATTTATGTGTGATAGAGCGTATCATATAACGGGGTTTGGATGCACCCGCGAAGTTTGCACCAACTCTCAAGGTGAGAATGGGCGATGCACGGTACCGAAGAGGCTAGAAAATTGCGGAAAGGTAAGTGTGTGTATAATCCATGGACTCACATTAGTCATAAAGAACTCATATACTTATTGCAAAAATTTATTATCCCTCGAAGCAAAGTACTACTACGCATGCTCCTAGGGGAAGGGTTGGTAGGAGTTAACCATCGCGCGATCCCGACCGCCACACAAAGGATGACAATCAATAAATACCTCATGCTCCGACTTCGTTACATAACGGTTCACCATACATGCATGCTACGGGAATCACAAACTCCAACACAAGTATTTCTCAATTTCACAATTACTCAACGAGCACAACTATGATATTACCACCTTTATATCTCAAAACAATTATCAACCATCAAATTTCTCATGATATTATAATTAAAGCAAATTGCCATGCTATTTTAAGACTCTCAAAATAATATAAGTAAAGCATGAGAGAACAATAGTTTCTATAAAACAAATCCACCGTCGTGCTCTAAAAGATATAATTGAAGCACTAGAGCAAAAACTATATAGCTCAAAAAATATAAGTGAAGCACATAGAGTATTCTAATAAATTACGATTTATGTGTGTCTCTCTCAAAAGGTGTGTACAGCAAGGATGATTGTGGTGAACTAAAAAGCAAAGACTCAAAACATACAAGACGCTCCAAGCAAAACACATATCATGTGGTGAATAAAAATATAGCTCCAAGTAAAGTTACCGATGGACGTAGACGAAAGAGGGGATGCCTTCCGGGGCATCCCCAAACTTTGGCTTTTTGGTGTCCTTAGATTATGTTGGGGTGCCATGGGCATCCCCAAGCTTAGGCTCTTGCCACTCCTTGTTCCATAATTCATCAAATCTTTTACCCAAAATTTGAAAACTTCACAACACAAAACTTAGCAGAAAATCTCGTGAGCTCCGTTAGTGAAAGAAAACAAAACACCACTTCAAGGTACTGTATTGAACTCATTCTTTATTTATATTGGTGTTAAACCTACTGTATTCCAACTTCTCTATGGTTTATAAACTCTTTTACTAGCCATATATTCATCAAAATAAGCAAACAACACCCGAAAAACAGAATCTGTCAAAAACAGAACAGTCTGTAGTAATCTGTAACTAACGCAAACTTCTGTAACTCAGAAAAATATACCACAATAGGACGACCTAGACAATTTGTTTATTGATCTACTGCAATTGGAATCAGTATTTTATCACGTTCTGGTGATTTTCAACAATTTTTTCGTGAACAGAAAGTTTCTGGAATTTTTTAGCAAGATCAAATAACTATCATCCAAGAAGATCCTATAGGTTTAACTTGGCACAAACACTAATTAAAACATAAAAACAAATCTAACCAGAGGCTATATCAAATATTTATTCCTAAACAGAAGCAAAAAAGCAAAAAAACTAAAATAAAATTGGGTTGCTTCCCAACAAGCGCTATCGTTTAACGCCCTAGCTAGGCATAAAAGCAAGGATAGATCTAGGTATTGCCATCTTTTGTAGGCAATTCATAAGTGGCTCTCATAATATATTCATAAGGTAATTTTATTTTCTTTCTAGGGAAGTGTTCCATGCCTTTACTTAATGGAAATTGGAATCTAATATTCCCTTCCTTCATATCAATAATTGCACCAAACGTTCTAAGAAAAGGTCTACCAAGAATAATAGGACATGAAGGATTGCAATCTATGTCAAGAACGATGAAATCTACGGGCACATAGTTCCTATTTTCAACAATAAGAACATCATTAATTCTTCCCATGAGTTTCTTAATGGTGGAATCCGCAGGGTGCAAGTTCAAACAACAATCATCAAATTCACGGAATCCTAGCAAATCACACAAAGTTTTTGGGATCGTGGAAACACTAGCACCCAAATCACACAAAGCATAGCACTCATGTTCTTTAATTTTAATTTTAATAGTAGGTTCCCACTCATCATAAAGTCTTCTAGGGATAGAAACTTCCAACTCAAGTTTTTCTTCATGAGATTGCATCAAAGCATCACCGATATGTTTAGTAAAAGCTTTATTTTGGCTATAAGCATGAGGAGAATTTAGCACGGATTGCAACAAGGAAATACAATCTATCAAAAAGCAATTATCATAATTAAATTCCTTGAAATCCAAAATAGTGGGTTCATTAATATCTAAAGTTTTCATCTCTTCAATCCCACTTTTACCAATTTTTGCATCAAGATCTAAAAACTCCGAATTTTTGGGACGCCTTCTAGGTAAAGGTGACTCATCTCCAGCCCCATCATTATCAAGATTCATATTGCAAAACAAAGATTTAATGGGAGACACATCAATAACTTTTAGATCTTCGTCTTTATTCTCACAAAAACTAGAAGAACACGCTTTCACAAAGCAATCTTTCTTAGCACGCATCCTAGCGGTTCTTTCTTTGCACTCATCAATGGAAATTATCATGGCTTTGAGAGACTCATTGATATCATGCTTAGGCGGAATAGATCTAAGTTTCAAAGAATCAACATCAAGAGAAATTCTATCAATGTTCCTAGCCAATTCATCAACCTTGAGCAATTTTTCTTCAAGCAAAGCATTGAAATTCTTTTGTGAATTCATAAACTCCTTAACACTAGTCTCAAATTCAGAGGGCATCTTATTAAAATTTCCATAATAGTTGTTGTAGGAATTACCATAATTATTAGAGGAGTTACTAGGATACGGCCTAGGATTAAAGTTTCCTCTATACGCGTTGTTACCAAAATTATTCCGACCAACAAAATTCACATCCATAGATTCATTATTATTCTCAATCAAAGTAGACAAAGGCATATCATTAGGATCAGAAGAAACACTTTTAGTAGCAAATAATTTCATAAGTTCATCCATCTTTCCACTCAAAACATTAATTTCTTCTATCGCATGCACTTTTTTATTAGTAGATCTTTCGGTGTGGCATTGAGAATAACTAACCATAATATTATCTAGGAGTTTAGTAGCTTCTCCTAAAGTGATTTCCATAAAAGTGCCTCCCGCGGCCGAATCTAAAAGATTTCTAGAAGCAAAATTCAATCCGGCATAAAAAATTTGTATAATCATCCAAAGATTCAAACCATGTGTAGGGCAATTACGTATCATTAATTTCATCCTCTCCCAAGCTTGTGCAACATGTTCATGATCAAGTTGCTTAAAATTCATCATATCGTTTCTAAGGGAGATGATTTTAGCGGGAGGAAAATACTTAGAGATAAAAGCATCTTTGCACTTATTCCATGAATCAATACTATTTTTAGGCAAAGATGAAAACCAAGCTTTAGCGCGATCTCTAAGCGAAAAAGGAAATAGCTTCAATTTAACAATATCATTGTCCACATCTTTCTTCTTTTGCATATCACACAAATCAACGTAGCTATTTAGATGGGTAGCGGCATCTTCACTAGGAAGGCCGGCGAATTGATCTTTCATGACAAGATTCAACAAGGCGGCATTAATTTCGCAAGATTCAGCATCGGTAAGAGGAGCAATCGGAGTGCTAAGAAAATCATTGTTGTTGGTATTGGCAAAGTCACACAATTTAGTATTATCTTGAGCCATCGTGACAAGCAAGCAATCCAACACACGAGCAAACAAGAAGCAAGCGAAAAAGAGGCGAACGGAAAAGAGAGGGCAAATAAAACGGCAAGGGTGAAGTGGGGGAGAGGAAAACGAGGCAAATGGCAAATAATGTAATGCGAGGGATAAGGGTTTGTGATGGGTACTTGGTATGTCTTGACTTGTGCGTAGACTCCCCGGCAACGGCGCCAGAAATCCTTCTTGCTACCTCTTGAGCACTGTGTTGGTTTTCCCTTGAAGTGGAACGGGTGATGCAGTAAAGTAGCGTAAGTATTTCCCTTAGTTTTTGAGAACCAAGGTATCAATCCAGTAGGAGACCACGCTCGAGTCCCACGCACCTACACAAACAAACAAGAACTTTGCAACCAACGCGATAAAGGGGTTGTCAATCCCTTCACGGTCACTTACGAGAGTGAGATATGATATATATGATAAGATAATATTTTTGGTATTTTTACGATAAAGAGTAAATAAAGATGCAAAGTAAAATAAACGGCAATAGAAATAGCTAAGTATTGGAAGATTAATATGATGGAAAATAGACCCGGGGGCCATAGGTTTCACTAGTGGCTTCTCTCAAGAGCATAAGTATTATGGTGGGTGAACAAATTACTGTCGAGCAATTGATAGAATTGAGCATAGTTATGAGAATATCTAGGTATGATCATGTATATAGGCATCACGTCCGCGACAAGTAGACCGAAACGATTATGCATCTACTACTATTACTCCACACATCGACCGCTATCCAGCATGCATCTAGAGTATTAAGTTCATAAGAATAGAGTAATGCTTTAAGTAAGATGACATGATGTAGAGGGATAAACTCATGCAATATGATATAAACCCCATCTTGTTATCCTCGATGGCAACAATACAATACGTGCCTTGCTGCCCCTGCTGTCACTGGGAAAGGACACCGCAAGATTGAACCCAAAGCTAAGCACTTCTCTCATTGCAAGAATGATCAATCCAGTAGGCCAAACAAAACTGATAATTCGAAGAGACTTGCAAAGATAACCAATCATACATAAAAGAATTCAGAGGAGATTCAAATATTGTTCATAGATAAACTTGATCATAAACCCACAATTTATCGGATCTCGACAAACACACCGCAAAAGAAGATTACATCGAATAGATCTCCACGAGAATCATGGAGAACTTTGTATTGAGATCCAAAGAGAGAGAAGAAGCCATCTAGCTAATAACTATGGACCCGAAGGTCTGAGGTAAACTACTCACACATCATCGGAGAGGCTATGGTGTTGATGTATAGAAGCCCTCCGTGATCAATGCCCCCTCCGGCGGAGCGCGGGAAAAGGCCCCAAGATGGGATCTCACGGGTACAGAAGGTTACGACAGTGGAATTAGGTTTTCGTGGATGCCTCTGATGGTTTGGGGGTACGTAGGTATATATAGGAGGAAGAAGTACGTCGATGGAGCAACATGGGCCCCACGAGGGTGGAGGGCGCGCCAGGGGGGTAGGCGCGCCCCCCTGCCTTGTGCTCTCCTGGTTGATTTCTTGACGTAGACTCCAAGTCCTCTGGATCACGTTTGTTCCGAAAATCACGTTCCCGAAGATTTCATTCCGTTTGGACTCCGTTTGATATTCTTTTTCTGCGGAACTCTGAAATAGGCAAAAAAAACAGCAATTTGGGTTGGGCCTCCGGTTAATAGGTTAGTCCCAAAAATAATATAAAAGTGTATAATAAAGCCCATTAAACATCCAAAACAGAATATAATATAGCATGGAACAATCAAAAATTATAGATACGTTGGAGACGTATCAGTCCGTTGAACCAAAGGACGCGTAATGTACTAGTACTACCCGTACACAATAGCGTCGTTCGTCCAGCTTAGTGCGGTGAGATGGTTTCTCGAAGAAGACGATGGAGAAGCCGAGTCAGCGAAGAGTGAAATGATGGTTGCTTCATCCGTGCTTTGTGATTTGACGCCTCACTGCTTTGTGATTGGTGATAGAAGGGACACGGGAGTAGACTCTGTCCTCTATACTGTACATGCGTCCAAGCACGGGAGAAAGAGGAGAGACGTTGCATTTTTCTATTCCTTCAATAGATCAATCAGGGAGCTTCGGTTCCATCCTTTTGGCTTTGGCAACACCGTCCACAATGGTTCCCACGATGCCAAAAGCTATTTTCACATTTGGCTACACATTGTGGATGCCCTTAACCGTACCAGTTGGTTTTGCTCCTGTGTGCTATCTATACAAATCTCAATTATATTGATCTAAAAATTATGGAATCAAGATTAGTAAAAAGGAGGTGATTTTGCCGCGCGGATGGCGGGGGAGGTTTCTTATTTTTAGAGGACGTTGTCCTGGCGGTTTGCTAACATGCGGTCCCACATGTCAGTGCTTTATCAAGCCGATCCGCTTCCCACATGAGGCAGAACAACGGCAGAAGCAACACATGGTTAACTTGAAGAAGATGAGGGAGAAGCGGATTCAGCAACGAGTGAAATGATGGTTGCTTCGTCCCTCCAACTTCTTTTTTTAGCGTTATTACTTCGTCCCTCCAACTTAACTGCGGGAAAGGTGCAGCTTTGTAATTTGACGCCTCATTGCTCATTACTACGCCGGCGCCATGACTGGGTGCTTCACCCCGGCTGCTCTGCACTGTATTCTGGTATGGCACGTGGACCCGGTAGCTTGATGTCCCACATGTCGGCCAAAGGGACTAGAAGATTTATGAAAGCGAGCGCTCCACTCTTACGATGGAGGAGTACATGACACGACGGCCCAGTGAACTGTCACTTGTACTGTATATAGAACTATAGTTTTGCTGTTTCGCACGATCCATCGATACAAACCCGATTAAACAGGAAAGGGCGGGATTTTTCCCACGCGGTATATGATACTAGCCATACATTTCAAAGGCAATTTTAATGTATGCAAACTGAATAATTAAGTAACAATATGATATCTAGTAAAACTAAAAACACATATGATTTATTGTGTTAGAGTGTAGTAGTAGTGTTTTATTGCATAGTTGTTAGATGTAACATGCGAGAACGTGTAGAGATGTAGTTTTGGAGGGCCTACAGAGAGAAAAGCGTAATACGTTCACCGAACTTCAGAATAAGCTGATTACGGTCACTATATACGTTTTGCGGTGATTATACGGTCACTTGCTCACGGTTCAGCATCGGATTGCACTCTGTTGACCGGCCAAATAGTCTGCGTGGCACCATGTTGACTAGTTAAATTGACCATGTTCCTTGTGGGTCCCACCTGTCAGTTCGCATAGGGAAAAGGTCAGATAAACACAAATTTACGCAGGCGTGACAAGACTCCACCACGTGCGCGGGAATCACCTAGTTGTGTATGTGTCTGTCAGGGCCTGACGTGTGCGCATGCACGTGTAGGTTGAGCACCTGAGCGTGAGAGTGTGTGTTGGTCGTGTGGTGTACTGGTGTGTGCATGCATGTGTGTGTGTGTGCGTGTGAGTGTTGCGTGCGTGCGTGGCTGCATGTGTACGTGTGAGTGTTGCGTGCGTGCGTGGGTGCATGTGTTCGTGTGAGTGTTGCGTGCATGCAGTTCGTGTGCATGCGCGCGTGTGTGTATAATCACCACACCAGCTCCTGTGTGTTAAAACACACGGCTCAGCATACCAATACAAGGCCACCTTGTCCGCTGTGCCCACGGTCATGACTTCGAACCACCGTCCAATATTTTTTTGTCGTTTGTTTTCATTCTTACTAGCAAGATGCCTATGCGTTGCACGTAACATCAAGATGCATTTGTATGACTACTTTATCTTGTGAGAGAAAAGGATGAACGAGAGAAGGCCTTATTTGCAAATGTGGAGAGGTGTGTGGGTATCTTTTTGCAAAATTGCCATAGTTTCCTTCCTATCCGTCAGATATAGATCACACGACCTATATTGCAGGATGGCAGGCACATGATCATCACCGACTATGCTTTTTATAAGAGTGGTACCTTTTTGCAAAATTGTCATAGTTTCTTTCCTATCCGTCAGATATAAATTGGACGGACTATATTGCAGGATGGCAAGCACACCATCATCACCAACTCTGTTTTTTATAAGAGTGTATTTTATCCCTACTCTTATAAAAAGCATAGTCGGTGATGATCATGTGCCTGCCATCCTGCAATATAGGCCGTGCGATCTATATCTGACGGATAGGAAGGAAACTATGGCAATTTTGCAAAAAGATACCCACACCCCTCTCCACACTTGCAAATAAGGCCTTCCCTTGTTCATCCTTTTCTCCCACAAGATAAACTACTCATACAAATGCATCTTGATGTTCCGTGCAACGCTTGGGCATCTTGCTAGTATTTTATAAGAGTGTAGATGTAGAGTAGATACAAGCCGACAGGTGGGTCCGATGGTAGTGAGATAATGTGATGCAACACTAGAGGTGCCACGTGGAGCGTTTAACTGGTCAACTAGTCGTGTCTTGAGCAAATACAGAGTTGTACGGTGAGCCCATGACTGTATAATAACCACAAAACGTAAATGGTGACCGTAATGAGTGGATTCTGAAGTCCAATGTACGTATCGTGCTTTCGCTTCAAATACAATGATCGTCACTGTATATATCGCGAGAGAGAGATGAAACATGCGTGAATGTGCTGGGGGCTTACTTTTAGAGGACCTGGAGATAGTTTTTGTGCGTACGTGAAAGGGGCGTAGAGGGGGGGTATGCGATGGAGAGAGAGATGCTCTTCGTTTCTCTTTATTATGACTAACTTTATATATAGTATAAAAATATACAAATTCACAGTGCGGAATAAATATCATTGTGGGCACCATGCAATGCAAGCGTTCATACTCCTCCATATAACTTTGTAATGTTGTATATATGTGGAAATTCTAAAATATTTTTTTGGCCACACTTTATTCAAAAGGAATGTTGTATGTGAAATAAACGTGAAGAGAGGGCTTTTTAGATCAATGGGGTACGTGATGTAACATGTGTGAATGTGTAGTTGATGCATTTGGCAGGGCCTAGAGAGGTATGTGTGTGTATTACATATTCGAGAGAGGCATGGATAGAGGGGCCGGCCGGGGGGGGGGGCGTGGGAGAGATAGCACGAGAAATGAGAGTGGTCTAGAGAGAGAGACGAATATGATGTCACGGCGAGAGATTCCCTTGAATGTGTATATGCAAGGGGGGAGTGGATAGAGGCACCAGGAGAATATATTTTTTGTGTGTGGTGTCTGTGTTGGTATGTGTGGGTGTGAGAAGATAACGAGACGTGGGGGCAAAGGGTGTGTCACCGCGTGAGGTCCAGTGGGTCGAGGTGAGGCCCTTCGTTCGGTTCTGTCCTGCGCCACATTGGTCGGCCCGTGACGCATTTAGGGAGACCCATGGATGACTAGTCATACAAGACAAAGATAGCATAATTGTGAAGGAGTCTATGTCCACTGACAAAGCCGGCTAGGATTTGTAACCCTAGGTTCTCGGACTAAGGTAACCCCTTTATCTCTGATATTACTATTCATCCCACCTAACTTTAAGGGGCATCATACAGAATGCTCTGCTAGAATCATACTCGTCGATTAGGAAGAGAGGTGTGAGACAATGCGTGAGAGACAGGCCTAAAGATAATGTGCGTACAGGAGACATGTAGGCAGGTCTATGTATATAGAAAGGGTCGATGGGGATTGTGCGTGTGTATGCTTGCGAGAGGAAGAGTGCTTGTGATAAAGGTTAGTGAAAACAGTCGTAAATGGTTACGAGAGGGAGGGAGGGTTATATCGAGAGCATGTGTGCGAGAAATACACCTCGGGAGAGAGTGTGTGAGCATGTGTGAGAGACCACCGATGGAGAGTGAAACTACACGTACAAGACTGCTGTACACATTGATTAAAGATATAAATTGTATCCAAATATTAGGATGGGATCATGATATTTGCAATTCGCGTAAGGAACGGTCATTGATCCATCAGACATCTAGATTCTATCGAATTTGAGCATGTCTATGTTATTATTCGACACAATTGATCAACATAGTTAGTATTTTGAACTCTAGACAATGCATCGCTTTAGCAATCGAATATAAACGTGAGTATAGTTCATGTTGTGTGTGTAAAGCACATTATACATACGAAAGTTACACAATGAACATTATAAATAGCTACATATGAACTAGCATACATTTGAATTCAACTTAAGGTGGTTTAAAAAAATCGAATTCAACATGAAGTCCATTCAATTATTTGAATTTGATATCATGGCATTTGTAAATCATACCTAAATTATGGGGGCACCAATCTTTGCTCTGATTTTGTACATAATAGCATATGTAGTCGTGTACAAAATAGATTCAAATTTAGCTCCTCCATTCCAAAATAATCGTAGTTATAGGATTTTCAAGTGTCAAAATTTCAAAAAGAAGCAGATAATTTAATGAGGTTTTCAAACATACAAGGTCAAATTTAACGTTGTCTATTTAGGTTAATCCTCAAAGTTCAAGAGTACTCTAAACGTGAATGCTTGTGTTTCAAAATTTTGAACGAAGCGCCAAAAGAGCCTCTACTCGCCCGAAACCGCGTGAGACCAATGTTTGGTAGTACAAGGAAATTACTTTTCTAATAACTCCAACCCGTGAAACCTACCGGCCCGACGTCCAAAGGTCTAAACCGGGGTAGGTTTGTAGCTTCATCTAGACGCCACGCAACCGCCTCCGAAAAACATTCATACACAATGGCCGCCTAAGCACACATGCGCGCGTCCGAAATCGCTCCCGCCCACTATTTGGGACACCTGGGATTACCATCCTACCCCCGACCCGCAGTAGGTCCAAAATTTAAGAGGGGGGCAAAGTTTGTACTTCCCCCAAATTTCAAACAAGCGCGTCCCATCTTCTATTCAAAAAGCCAAAAACAAGCGCGTCCTAGACCGAAACATGGTTCTCCCCCCTCCCCCCCCCTCCCACCCGTCCGATTCCCCATTCGTACTCCGTGGGCGCAAAAACTACCTCTCCACCAGGCGCAAAACCCCGGCGTCCTCCGTCCGCCACCCCATTCCACCCATCAACCGCCGCCCTCCTCCATCACGCCGGAGCCGATAGCCCGACATCGTCGTCCACCGCAACCTCAACCGCAACGCCCTCCACGGCTAGTAGTTGAAGCCGAGGCCAAGCCGTCCGTACCCGAGCCAGTTCAACCACGTCGTCCTGCGCCTCACCGCTGCCACTCCAACTTCGCCACCCTCCACCGCACCGGAGTTGTTCCTGCTACACCGTCCTTCGCCGCCTCGAATCTGCTTCCCCTCCGCCGACATACGGCCACGGCAACACAGTCAAGAATTTGGCCATGGGTTCGTCCAAGCCTGCACCCTCCTCCAGAACATCGGTTTCCCTGGCAAAAAGAAGAAGATCGGCGCGACATGTGGAGGCGACCACACTGGCAACCAAAAATGGTACTCCTCTTCCCTTATTCGTGCAAATCTTACGTGTCTGCTTGCACGGTATTCATCCCAGAGAAGACACTAGTTGACCGCTTCTTCTTGATACTAGATGTTCCTAGTAACTCGTGATGCACAAGGTTTCTCCTCATATACTATTTCACCTTAGCTAGAGGTTCGTCGCCCCCCTGAATTTCAATTCCTGGTCAGTTGATTCCCAATTAACGGAAGCATTCCCCGGAGTAACAGGCGCTAGTCCGCCTATTACGCCGGGTGATGTCTACTATGCAACCTTCTTCTTGTAGACATTGTTGGGCCTCCAAGTGCAGAGGTTTGTAGGACAGTAGCAAATTTCCCTCAAGTGGATGACCTAAGGTTTATCAATCCGTGGGAGGCGTAGGATGAAGATGGTCTCTCTCAAGCAACCCTGCAACCAAATAACAAAGAGTCTCTTGTGTCCCCAACACACCCAATACAATGGTAAATTGTATAGGTGCACTAGTTCGGCGAAGAGATGGTGATACAAGTGCAATATGGATGGTAGATATAGGTTTTTGTAATCTGAAAATATAAAAACAGCAAGGTAACTAATAATAAAAGTGAGCGTAAACGGTATTGCAATGCTAGGAAACAAGGCCTAGGATTCATACTTTCACTAGTGCAAGTTCTCTCAACAATAATAACATAACTGGATCATATAACTATCCCTCAACATGCAACAACGAGTCACTCCAAAGTCACTAATAGAGGAGAACAAACGAAGAGATTATGGTAGGGTACGAAACCACCTCAAAGTTATTCTTTCTGATCAATCCATTGGGCTATTCCTATAAGTGTCACAAACAGCCCTAGAGTTCGTAGTAGAATAACACCTTAAGACACACATCAACCAAAACCCTAATGCCACCTAGATACTCCAATGTCACCTCAAGTATCCGTGGGTATGATTATACGATATGCATCACACAATCTCAGATTCATCTATTCAACCAACACATAGAACCTCAAAGAGTGCCCCAAAGTTTCTACCGGAGAATCAAGACGAAAACGTGTGCCAACCCCTATGCATAGGTTCATGGGCGGAACCCGCAAGTTGATCACCAAAACATACATCAAGTGGATCAATAGAATACCCCATTCTCACCACGGGTATCCCACGCAAGACATACATCAAGTGTTCTCAAATCATTAAAAGACTCAATCCGATAAGATAACTTCAAAGGGGAAACTCAATCCATTACAAGAGAGTAGAGGGGGAGAAACATCATAAGATCCAACTACAATAGCAAAGCTCGCGATACATCAAGATCGTATCACCTCAAGAACATGAGAGAGAGAGAGATCAAACACATAGCTATTGGTACATACCCGCAGCCCCGAGGGTCAACTACTCCCTCCTCGTCATGGAGAGCGTCGGGATGATGAACATGGCCACCAGTGAGGGTTCCCCCCTCCGGCAGGGTGCCGGAACAGGGTCCCGATTGGTTTTTGGTGGCTACAGAGGCTTGCGGCGGCAGAACTCCTGATCTATTCTGTCCCACGATGGTTTTAGGGTATATTGGTATATATAGGAGGAAGAAATACGTAAGGGGAGCCATGAGGGGCCCACGAGGGTGGAGGGCGCGCCCAGGGGGTGGGCGCGCCCCCTGCCTCATGCCTTCCTCGTTGATCCCCTGACGTGCACTCCAAGTCTCCTGGATTGCTTCCGTTCCAAAAATAACTTTCCCGAAGGTTTCATTCCGTTTGGACTCCGTTTGATATTCCTTTTCTGCGAAACACTGAAACAAGGAGAAAAACAGAAACTGGCACTGGGTTCTGGGTTAATAGGTTAGTCCCAAAAATAATATAAAAGTGCATAGTAAAGCCCATTAAACATCCAAGATGGAGAATATAATAGCATGAATACTTCATAAATTATAGATACGTTGGAGACGTATCACCGCGGAAGCAGCGCCTCGGTGTTTATCTTAGGGGCGTGTGGGGCCTAGAGCTACTGGCGCCCGATTTGGAGGTCGTGCGGGATTAAAGGGATGGCCTCGGCGAGCTGCCAAGCACGGCGGTGGTGTGAAGTCGAGGGGAGGGCGGCGTGGCGGAGGCAGGGGTCTGGGCCGGTGGTCGCTGGCGGTTCGAGAAAGATCGTCAACAGTGACTGGCCGGAGGTAGACGAAGGCCATCTGCCCGTTCCTTATAGATCGGACGGTTCATTAAAAAAATCGACTGACCTATTTATTTTAGTCGACTATTATCTTGATATGACCACATGTCGTGGTGTGCTGGAGGAGTACCTGCATTTCCTGTGCTCATATATTACAAAATCATACGGAGTAGAATCTAATTTTGTTTGCCATGCAATGTTGTAGAGCTATCATATGTCTCCTGTCATTTATTTTTCAGCCACGTGCTATCTGCTACTTTTACAGTGCACTAGTTCTGCACACACTTCACCCATACTCTCACTATTGTGTTTTTATGCAAGGGTATTTCAGACTCTGCTTCTATGAGAGAAGCAAAAAAGAAAAGAGAGAAGTCGCTCCAGCGTCATACGCGGATAGGCCAGACACGTTTCAGCCTTATAATAGGTGCAGCGTCAGTAGATGGAGACGGTAAACGTAGCTCTGGAGTTGATGACCTCGCTCGCAATGAACCACCATCCCAAGTGTTTGCTTTAACTTCGCGGTGTCATATATGGTTGCATGTTCCATATGGTGTCTAGCTTGTATTCGAAAGGCCGAAGTCGGTCTTTATTAAGATAAGGAAAGATATTTTTTACATGAACCACCATCCCGTGAGCACCAGAAGACAAATAGCTGGTCAGGGCACTGGCCGAGCCAGTGACAAGCCCAGCGAAGAGAGGCATCACCTGGAAGCCAACTAAAAAACCGCGATGGTGGCGAAGCAGCCCGCCTCCCACCAGGCTCTCAGGTCCTAGATGATCATGCTCACCACTCCAGCCGGATGTCTAGCTTGTATTGCTTCCAATTTGGTTAAATTGCATTTGCTTAGCTTACACATTATACCTTTGAATATGACATGCCTTTCTGTTTTTGGTACATACTAGTACATCTGTGTATTAACCATGTTCTTACATCAAACTAATGTTCTTGTGTATCCCTCATTAATCACTTATGATGAGGCAGTCAGGCAAGTGGATTACTCCTCATTTAAAGAATGCAGCGTCAGCCTCCCGACATGATTCTCAAGAAACAGCAAGGCTAGATGAAGATAGTGAACGTAGCTCTGTAGTTGATTACCGCATTTCCCCTACACTAGCATCGCAGGTGCTTGCTCTAACTTGGCAGCGTGATATGTGGTTGCATGTTGCATATGGTGTCTAGATTGTAATTCTTCCAATCTGGTTAAACTGCATGTGCTATTCTGCTTAGCTTATACATTATACCTGTTAATGTGACATGCCTTCCTGTATTTAGTACATAGTACATCTGTCTATTAAGCATGTCCTTACATAAAACTATTATTTTTTTGTATCCCGCATCAATCAATATGATGAGACACCTTTAGTATATGCAGTGCGATATTAGTTGCATCTTTCATATGATTTATAGCATGCGCTGCTTCTAATTTGTTGAAATTCCATTTATGATGGGACGCTTTTAACTTGGCAGAGTCATATTGGTTGCATATTTCATGTGGTGTCTAGCTTGCATTGCTTCTTATTTGTTGGAATGGTTTCTGCTTAGTTTACACAAACAGTTGTGAACATGCCATGCCATCCTGGTTTTCGTACATATTCCATCCTGGTATCATGTGTTCGCCTTACATCAAAGTAGTGATTGTCAGTATCATGCATGAATGAGTTCTGAAGAGAGAATTTTATTGCTTTTTCTTGTAGGTTTTACTTAACAATTCAAAATCAATAAAGCGGAAGGAAGTTAGCAAGGCAGCGGATAAAGGTGCTCCTTCCAAACGGAGGGCCTCTACAGTTTCTACTCCTCCACCCCCCCCCCCAAGATGATGTCCAAGACAACACATGCATAGACACTCAACGTGGTTGTGTTTATGATGAGCACGTCTCCCCTAGTGCACCATCACCGGTGCTCCCTCTAACTTGGCACTGTCATATGTGGTTGCATGTTATGTGTGATGTCTAGCTTGTATTGCTTCTAATTTTGTTGAATTCCATCTGCTTACTTTACACATTATACTTGAATAAGTCACGTGTTCCTGTTTTTAGAACATACAATATCTGTCTATCACACCATGTTCTTACATCAAATTACTACTGTTGTGTAACCTGCAACAATCACTTATCATAAGACACGTTTGACTTCGGAGTGTGATATAGGTTACATTTCGCATTCTTTTCTAGCTTGTACTACTAATTTGTTGAAATGGCACTTATGACGAGACAATTTTAACTTGGTAGAGTGATATTCGTTGCATCTTTCATATGGTGTCTAGCTTTCATTGCTTCTAATTTGTTGAAATGCCTTCTCCTTAGTTTACACATCATAAGCTGTGAATATGCAATGGCACTAATGACGAGAGACCTTTAGCTTGATAGTATGATGTTGTTTGCATCTTGCATATGATTTATTTCTTGTACTGCTTCACATTTGTTTAAACGGTATTTATGATGAGACACTGTTAACTTGGCAGAGCGATATTTGTAGCATCTTTCATATGGTGTCTACCTTCCATTGCATTGCTTCTAATTTAGTGAAATGTCTTCTGCTTAGTTTACACATCATAGTTCTGGTTATCTCATGTCGTCCTGTTTTTCTTACATATTACATCCTCCTATCATGTGGTTGTCTAACATCAAAGTTCAGTTCGTATGTATCACGCATTAATTTGTTTTGAAGAACTAAATTGTTATTCATTTTTCTTGTCGGCTTGACTTAACATGGCACAGAGAAAGAGGAAGCAAGACAGAACGACAGGGAAAGGGAAGCGGAAGAATCCTGCAGATTCTGCTGGTACTGATGGTGCAATAGAAGGTCAAAGTCCAGCGGAAAATTGTACCAACAGGGTATCCCGTGCTAAACGAGCTACAGAACAAGCCAAACAGAAACAAATAGCTGCCACCGAACAAGCAGAGACAACCCTAGTTGTTGCAACACCTTCCACGGTACCACCAGCTGCACAATTTACTCGTTGGTCAACTCAGCTAGCAGCACGTTCCCAAGCTCCCTTGCCACCTGACACTACTTCCGAAGCACTCTTGACACAAGATGAGTTGGCAAGATCAGATGAACTTTGTGAGCTTCAACAGCAAGAAGGTAGTTGCTGGAGTCAAGTTACAGTTGCATGCTTCTTTATATGTAGTCTCACAGTTTGATGTACACTAACACTTCCTATGTTTGTTGTTGGACTAGCACCTAGGCACAAGAGGAAACAAACATCAAGGATAATGCTCGATAGGCTCACTAAATCTAGAGGAGGAAGAATGGAGATCCGTTTTGAGGCAGGTTTAAAAAGGCCACGTGATGCTATAAAGTCAGCCAAGTTAGTATCAGAGGCAGCGGTTGCTGTTAGGTGTCATGTACGTATCCTCCCAACATGGATTCAGTACAAGAATGACAAAGACGAAACCCAGTTCAACACCTTCCTCGACCATTTATCTGTAAGTATGGTTATGTATGGAAACTAGTAATATCGTCTTGCTCTGTCCAATACTTTCTAGGTTGCTGATAATGAGACTCCCATAATTTTCAACAGATGAGGTTCAAGTTGGATAGCCAAGATGATGCAACTAGACAAGCTTGCACCCATGTTTTCAAGTCTGCTCTGAGACAGTATCGGTATAACTTGAGGAAAACTCACTTTGAAGGCAAGGCTAACAGTGAACTTGCCCAAACATCTCCAGTGGAAAATATATCTGATGAAGACTGGAGAGGCCTCGTTAAACACTGGTCCGATCCGAAGTATCAGGTACATTATATATATGTGATCAGATCACATGTTGAAGTCCTATTTACGCATGTGCCACACAAATCTATCTTCTTGTAGGTGAAATGTTCAAAGAACAAGGCCAACCGTACGAAAGTGAAATTCCAACAGACGACAGGATCTCGTAGCTATATTGCACACTGCGAGGCTCTTGTAATTAGCTGCTGTTTCACACTTTTCGCTGTACCATATTATCAGATCTATATTGACTTATTCCAAATGCAGAGGAAAGCCCGCAAGGACCAAAAAGTACCTGAACCAAATGTTGTGGAAATCTTCAAGGACTGTCACACCAGCAAGAAGAAGGGCATGACTACAGCAGTCAAAGCCGTTGTTGTAAGTCCTTAATCCTCATGCCTTTTAACTACTGTTTACTCTGACTTGTGCCTTGAACTGCATGGTTTGCAGCCAATGTCTATTACTCTTTTCAATTTTATACACAATTGTCTTAGCATATCATTGCACCTTACAAGGTTTAAAAGAGAGGAGTGATGTTCCTTTGATCTTGACCTGTAATCCAGTTCCGTGCTGGACTTGCCCACACAATGTTACAATTGCCTGTTTGTCTATTCTTAGTTGTTTTGTGATATGAATGATGTCATACTATGCTTACGGTATTATAAACTTCGTCTCTTTATCCTTAGCCCTCAATACAATGTGAAGAAATAGACAATACATTAGCGATGGTACATGGTCATATGTTTGGAACCTGGTTTTATTATGTACTTTGCAATAAAATACAACTATTATTTTACATGGGTTCACCAGAATAAGTTCTATATATAGACCAAAGCTATTTTGTTTGGTTTTGCTGCCTCCTTAATATCTTCTGTTCTGGTACTACTAATGTAAAACCTCAACTTTTCAGCGAGCTGTGGAAAAAATGGTGGAACCGCCACCTTCTGAAGGTGGCGAGGCAACTATAACCGCAATGTCAACTCTTGCTGCAGTGGGTCAGTACCTGTCCACTAACAGTGCCAAAAGCATGTTCCTGCGTAATACTGGCTTGGTTGTTAAGGCAATCTCGTCCAAAGTGCCTCATGATCAAGATATGCAAGCTCAAAACAATGTTGTATCTGCGCTCCAGACACAAGTCCATTCCCTAACAGAGACCCTTTGTGAAACAAGGAGAGACATTGTTCGATGTTGTCAAGATATGCATGGTTTTGAAACCAGACTATCAAACATTTGCTATGTTGTTCAGGAGCCTAGGAGAACTGAAGGCGAAGGTTATGGTGCTCCATCGGACAATACAACATGAAAACGTAACGGTCAGGTCAAATGAACTGAGCTTCTGAACTTCTGGTGGTGCATTTATCTGCTAGACTGTTAACTTTTATGCCAACCTTCCTTTTGTATAGTGTAGGGTGTTCCCTATATTTGCACTGGTGGCGAACTTTGATGCCCAGTGGATGTAATATGTGTAATAGCCGTGATAGCCTAGCGTAAGTTGCTTGCTTATTTATTTCCTTATTGTCTTGTTTATTTGTTTTCTTGTAGTCAGTGCAGTTCTTCCGTGGTTTGCTAGTGGCCGCAATAACCTA
Organism: Triticum aestivum; assembly: GCF_018294505.1. NCBI lineage: Eukaryota > Viridiplantae > Streptophyta > Magnoliopsida > Poales > Poaceae > Triticum > Triticum aestivum. Next base: position 199,735,168 of record NC_057802.1, on the reverse strand, counting down.
TTTTTTAAAACTAGCCCACATTAACCATGGGCTACATATTTACTGTAGTTAACATGGGCCTCCTACGGGCCATAGAAATAATGGGCCTTCTAAGGGCCGTAGAAACAATGGGCCTTCTACGGGGCGTAGAAACAATGGGCCTTATACGGGCCGTAGACACAATGGGCCTTCTACGGGCCGTATCATCAATGGGCCTTCTACGGGCCGTATGATCGGTTGGCCAAACATGGGCCAATAACAGACCACATTATGGCCGTAAATGGGCTAGAGTTGAAATCGTCCGTTCATGGGCCGTATTTGATGACGCTATGAAAATGGCCCAACGTATTAACGGGCCACAAACGGGCTGACTGTAACCACGGGCTGAATTTGGCCCACAAGCAGAAAATGACGGTAACGGGCCGTAAGTAAACGAATGCTGGAAATGAGCCCAAGAATAAATGGGCCCTGAGAAGGCTGAAAGATAACATGGGCTGGAAACGGCCCAACTGAATAATGGGCCGTTAATGGGTATAAAGTGATACACTGTTCATTATGGGCCAGTTTTACCATGGGCCGTTAATGGGTATAAAGTGATACACTGTTCATTACGGGCCAGTTTTACCACGGGCCGTTAATGGGCCGAAGTTACTAAGGGCCTCATATGGGCCAAAAGACGTCATGGGCCATACATGGGCCGGAAGTTAAAACGGGCTGGAATTATATTGGACGACCCAAATGACGCTACTGGGCCTAATTCGGATAGGCCATAAACGGGCCCTGGGTTAGCGGGCTATAAATGGGATATATGCGAACAGGTCGTTAACAGACTTGCCGTGGGCCGGCCCGCCACCTTTTGACCAAGTTAAACAGGCCGGCCTTTTCACAGGAATGGGCCTCTGTTGGGCCGTGCCACGTGTCGACGTATCATAGGCGCTTTGGGTCCAATGAGTGGATGACATCTGTCCCAACGGTGAGCCGACGCGTGTTTCCTCCAGCCAATGATGATTTTACACGTGGAAAATCCACATTGGTCGGGGCTGTTAACGGGTTATCGAATCCAAAACCGGACCCGATAGCTTAACGGCGTTCCATTACGGTGGATGCCACGTGTTGGTCACCCTTGACGAAAGCACTTCTGACGCGCGATTTATCGTCATGGAAGTGGACACTTCCGTGATGATATTTTGGTAATGTCATGGAACACTTCTACGACAGCACAGGTATGACTATCTTGATTCTGTCATAAATTTGTCATGGATGTACATGCATGACAGAAAACGTGACCTACTGTGACAAACACGTATCATCACGGACGTGTATTTTTTTTTGTAGTGAAAATTAAAGAAAGCAAAATAAACGGCAATAGAAATGGCTTGTTGACGGGAGATTAATATGATGGAGAATAGAACCCGGGGCCATAGGTTTCACTAGTGGCTTCTCTCATGAGCATAAGTATTACGGTGGGTAAACAAATTACTGTCGAGCAATTGATAGAATTGAGCATAGTTATGAGAATATCTAGGTATGATCATGTATATAGGCATCACGTCCGTGACAAGTAGACCGACTCCTGCCTGCATCTACTACTATTACTCCACACATCGACCGCTATCCAACATGCATCTAGAGTATTAAGTTCATAAGAACAGAGTAACGCTTTAAGCAAGATGACATGATGTAGAGGGATAAACTCATGCAATATGATATAAACCCCATCTTTTTATCCTCGATGGCAATAATACAATACGTGTCGTTTCCCCTAGTGTCATTGGGATCGAGCACCGCAAGATTGAACCCAAAGCTAAGCACTTCTCCCATTGAAAGAAAGATCAATCTAGTAGGACAAACCAAACTGATAATTCGAAGAGACTTGCAAAGATAACTAATCATACATAAAAGAATTCAGAGGAGATTCAAATATTGTTCATAGATAATCTTGATCATAAACCCACAATTCATCGGATCTCGACAAACACACTGCAAAAGAAGATTACATTGAATAGATCTCCAAGAGAATCGAGGAGAACTTTGTATTGAGATCCAAAGAGGGAGAAGAAGCCATCTAGCTAATAACTATGGACCCGAAGGTCTGAGGTAAACTACTCACACATCATCGAAGAGGCTATGGTGTTGATGTAGAAGCCCTCCGTGATCAGTGCCCCCTCCGGCGGAGCGCCGGAAAAGGCCCCAAGATGGGATCTCATGGGTACAGAAGGTTGCGGTGGTGGAAATAGGGTTTTGGCTCCATGTCTGATGTTTTCGTGGTACGTAGGTATATATAGGAGGAAGAAGTAGGTCGGTGGAGCTACGAGGGGCCCACGAGGGTGGAGGGCGCGCCCCCCTGCCTCGTGGCCTCCTCGTTGATTGCTTGACGTCCACTCCAAATCCTCTGGATCACGTTTGTTCAGAAAATCACGTTCCCGAAGGTTTCATTCCGTTTGGACTCCGTTTGATATTCCTTTCCTTCGAAACACTGAAATAGGCAAAAAAACAGCAATTTGGGCTGGGCCTCCGGTTAATAGGTTAGTCCCAAAAATAATATAAAAGTGTATAATAAAGCCCATTGAATATCCAAAACAGATAATATATTAGCATGGAACAATCAAAAATTATAGATACGTTGGAGACGTATCATTTACCCACGGTTTGCTATCTTTCTCGAGAGAAGCCACTAGTGAAACCTACGGCCCCCGGGTCTTATTTCTCATATATTTGCTTGTGATCTACTTTTCCTTTGCATTTTTATTCAGATCTATTGAACCAAAAATACAAAAATACTTTGCTACACTTTATTTTATTTGCGATCTATTATTTCAATCTATTACAAATTTCTGGCATCATTACCCGAAAGGGATTGACAACCCCTTTAACACGTCGGGTTGCGAGGTGTTGTTATTTGTGTGCAGGTGCCATTTACGTTGTGTTGCTTGGTTCTCCTACTGGTTCGATAACCTTGGTTTCATCACTGAGGGAAATACCTACCTTCGCTGTGCTACATCATCCCTTCCTCTTTGGGGAAATACCGACGTAGTCCTAGCAGACAGGAGCTTTCTGGCGCTATAGTCAGGGAGCAATCAGGCTCCTGAGTCATGATGCTCAGGAGTCCCCCTTGATGTACGAACAACCCTCGGGAAGGAGATGCGGGTGTAAGTCTTAGCATTTTGCGTCGGCATGGCCCGGCCCCGCGCATACCTCAGCTGCCGTTGGGGCGTCCGGATCACCAGGACGAGACTAAGGGGTGAGGGACTACATGACCAGTTAGGCTCCTGAGTCGCGATGCTCGGGAGTCCCCCTTGACATACGAACAGACCTCCATACCTTTACTCGCCGAGCTCTCGCTCGGGAGGGGCGCACGAAGACCAGGTCCGAGGGTGTAGGATCGAAAGTATGTCTAGACGGGGGTGATTAGACTACTTGACCAAATAAAAGTCTATCCTTTTCCCAATTTGAAGTCTTGGCAGATTTTAGCAACTTAGCACAAGTCAAGCAATCAACCTACACATGCAAGTCTAAGAGTATAGCAGCGGAATGTAAAAACATTGCATATGAAGGTAAAGGGAGGAGTTTAGAGGGAGCAAACGCAATGTAGACACGGAGATTTTTGGCGTGGTTCCGATAGGTGGTGCTATCGTACATCCACGTTGATGGAGACTTCAACCCACGAAGGGTAACGGCTGCGGGAGTCCACGGAGGGCTCCACCCACGAAGGGTCCACGAAGAAGCAACCTTGTCTATCCCACCATGGCCATCGCCCACGAAGGACTTGCCGCACTAGGGTAGATCTTCACGAAGTAGGCGATCTCCTTGCCCGTACAAACTCCTTGGTTCAACTCCACAATCTTGACGGAGGCTCCCAAGTGACACCTAACCAATCTAGGAGACACCACTCTCCAAAAGGTAATAGATGGTGTGTTGATGATGAACTCCTTGCTCTTGTGCTTCAATGATAGTCTCCCCAACACTCAACTCTCTCCACAGATTTGGAATTGGTGGAAAGATGATTTGAGTGGAAAGCAACTTGGGGAAGGCTAGAGATCAAGATTCTTGTGGTTGGATTGGAATATCTTGGTCTCAACACATGAGTAGGTGGTTCTCTCTCAGAAAATGAATGCTGGAAGTGTAGGCACGTTCTGATGGCTCTCTCCACGAATGAAGAGTGGGTGGAGGGGTATATATAGCCTCCACACAAATCTAACCGTTACACACAATTCACCAAACTTGGTGAGACCGAATCATGAAACTCGGTCAGACCGATTTAGTTCAAAATGTGAATGTTAGGCTTTTCGATGGGACCGACATGTCAACTCGGTGGGACCGACTTCATTAGGGTTAGGGCATAACATAATCTCGGTGAGACCGATCACATAAACTCGGTAAGACCGATTTCTGTAATAGGCAAACAGAGAGTTGGTCGGGCAAACTCGATGGGACCGAATCGCTCATTTCGGTGAGACCAAAACGTTACGAAAGGGAAACAAAGAGTTTGCATTGCGAACTCAGTGGGACCGATTGCTCATCTCGGTTAGACCGAAACGTTACGAAGGGAAACAGTGAGTTTGCAATCCCATCTCGGTGAGACCGATATCCCTATCGATGAGACCGAACTGACTAGGGTTTCTGGCAGTGGCTATGTCAAATGAACTCGGTGGCGCCGGATAGATCAAATTGGTGGGGCCGATTTTGACTTTTGGTTTGGGACATATGTGGATATGAGAAAGTGGTTGAGGGCTTTTGGAGCGTATCACTAAGCATTTTGAGCAAGCAAGCCATTAAGCAACACCTCATCCCCTTTTAACAGTATCGGCTTTTCCTATGAACTCAATGTGATCTTGGATCACTAAAATGAAAATGTAGAGTCTTGAGCTTGAGCCAATATGTGTCCTTATCATTTTGAGGGGTCCCATTCCTAGTCCATGCCATGCCAATCATTGAACTTTCTGAAATGATCATCTTGAAAGAGCATTAGTTCAATGAGCTATATGTTGTTAGGAATTACCAAAACCACCCAGGGATAGTTGCACTTTCAATCTTCCCCTTTTTGGTAATTGGTGACAACATATAGATCAAAGCTTCGACAAATGATAATAAGATTGAAATGCATCGTCGCTTTGAGAAGTATGTGATAAGTAAGAGCTCCCCCTAAATTTGTGCATTATTTAAAATTTGCTTTTGAATGCAAATGCACAATCGATTAGGATCATGGGTTACTCTTCCATGTCACATACATCTTGGTGGAGCGCTCGAAATGATAGAGAGTAAAAACATGCACTCATCACTAAGGCAAAGTGAATGATCATACAAGAGATATAAAGATAACATCATTCAAGCATAAGCATTAACGTGTGATATGATCAAGCACATGATCAAATAAGTATCTCAAACACATAAACATAAAGTATCAAGAAAGCACACAAAAGCATCAAGCAAATAGCAAAAGAGGCAAAAGAAGCAAAAACACTCTCTCTCGAAGCCTATGATCTATACATTTCTCCCCCTTTGGCAACAAGTTACCAAAAAGTTTGAAAATGCATAGTGTTATGCGTCTCTCTAGGCTTGATCTTCGGGAGGTGGTGTTGAGAGGACTCCAAGGATGAATGCATCTGTGGAAGTTGATGGAGCTGGTGGAGTGGCAACTGGAGGTGGCACTAGTGCTGTGGCTCCAGGTGCTGATGAAGTTGCTCTTGTGTCAGCCATGGGCACTGCAGCAGATCTCTGACCTCTTGGCACTCTTTGAAAGGCATCTGTGGTAGCCTGCGCTTTCCTCTCCTCAGCTTCTTCCCGGAGCTGCTCAACTGCTGTCTGCATATCTGTCACTTTTAGATCAAGATCATAGAACTTAGTCTCAATGATCCTTTCCAGGCTCTCTTGGTTTTGAGTCAGGGTGGCCAATCCTTTCTCAATTCTCAAGGTTGCTTGAATCAGATATGCAAGTTGATCTTGTTTGGTCTTGAGAAACACTTGAGATGCCTCTTCAGCACTTAGCATCTTTGCAGCTTTCTCAGTCTTTGCTTTCTCTCTCTTTTCTTGTGCCTCTACAGATGTGGGATCATCTTCATTCATGACAACAATGTTGTCCTCAAAATCTGGTCTCAAGGGTAGATGCTCCTTATCTAACAAGTAGGTACCTGTGCCCATCTTGGAGTTGATGAGCATTTGAATATGTGGAGCATACCCACATGATCTCTTCTGATCTGCAGCCGTCCTCTTGATGGTTTCCACAATCAGGCTCATGACTTTGAATCTTTGGGGCACATCAAACAATTGCAGCAAGTTGATGGAATGGCCTCTGATCATCTTGTGATCTCCAGATTTGGGCAACAAGGTATGCCTCAAGATGGTGTTAATTGTGGCCAAACCAGATAACAGAGCCTAGCTTATGAGTTTCCAAGGCTTTGTCAGGAATTTCCTTGTACATGTTGGCCATTGAGTTGTGGTATTTCTTCTTCTTGGCATAGACATCCAAATCTCCTCATGCTCTTTAGGGGCATTGATCAATTTTGCCCACTCAGCGACTGTTGATTGGTACCTTGTACCCTCAGACATCCAAATAATTCTACCATCAGGATAGAAATGAGCCGTAAAATAGAATTGCATAATGAGCTCATCATTCCACCTGGTCAACTTCTGACCCACAAACTTGTCCACTCCACATAGCCTAAAGCTCTCATGCACACCTGGAAAATGATCTTCATTCTCATCAATGTATTTCCAATCTGCCCACTTCATATCACAAACAATGGGCTTCTTATCAAGCAAGATGGTTTCATAGAAGTCCTGCTGCTCCTTGGTGTGGAACCTGTAATCCACAATAGTCCTTCTCCTCACAACATATGGATCAGTTTGTCTCCAAAGTCTGAGACCTGCATCCTTCCTGATGTTCATGTCTTCTGCCACTGGATGACTATCATCGTGGTCAGGGATCTTGGGCTTGAGCTTCCTAAGCACTTGGGCTTCAACATCTTCTTCATCAATCACAGGCACTGGGGCCTTGTTCTTTTCAGCAGCTGGAATATTCCTTGTGCTCCTCTTGGGTGCAGTATTTGGAGCTAGAGCAGAAGCTTTGGGGGCAGTCTTGGGCTTTGAAGGAGTAGCCCCAGACTTGATGGCATCCCACCGGAGAGCACCTCAAGTACGTGGTCCAAATGCATTTTCCCCGGGAGAGATCGACGAATAACACCGCGAAGTATGAGGGGCTGCTCGCCGGTCTCAGGATCGCGGTAGACCTTGGGATCATAAAGTTGATCGTTCATGGGGATTCACAACTCGTGGTGAAGCAGGTGAACAAGGATTATCAGAGCCCGCTGATGGAAGCTTATTTGGATGAAGTGAGGAAGTTGGAAGAATGTTTTGACGGTCTACAAGCAGAGCATGTTCCTCGAGCAGAGAACAACATTGCTGACGACCTGTCAAAACATGTTGCCCTCAAGTTACCTGTGGAACCAGGGACCTTTGTGCTCCAATTGACTCAGCCATCCGTCGATCCGTCGGCAGGGCAGAATAAGCGAAGGAAATCAGGCCCCGGCAAGTACCTTCCTGCCGAGCTCCCAGGAGCCGCCGGCAAGGATGCTGCCGGGGACGCCAAGCTTGCCGGGGAGCGGCAGGCTCCGGCAGGGCCTCAAGCCCTTGCCGTAGAGGCAACCGCTCCCACGGCAGAAAACATGCCTCTAGTCCTTACCGTCGAGCCTCAGGCTCCGGCATGGGCGCAACACACTGTTCAGTTCCTCCAAACAGGGGAACTCCCTGAAGAACAGGAAGAAGCGGAGAAAGTAGCCCGTTGGTCTGCCATGTACCAGTTTGTGGACGATGTCCTGTACAGGAAAAGACCGAACGGCGTGAAATTGAAGTGTATTCCTCGGGAGGACGGACTGGAGCTGTTGGCAGAGATACACAGAGGCATATGCGGCTCTCACATAGTGTCAAGGGCCCTTGCCGGCAAGGCGTTCCGGCAAGGTTTCTTCTGGCCCACTACTCTCCAGGATGCAACTGCACTAGTAACCAAGTGTGAAGCGTGTCAGTTCCATTCGAAGAAACTCCATCAACCAGCTCAAGCTCTTCAGACAATCCCTCTTTCCTGGCCATTTTCGGCTGGGGGCTCAACATATTGGGCCCCTTTCCCCGTGTTGTCGGGGGCTTTCAGTACTTGTACGTTGCAATCGACAAGTTCATAAAGTGGCCAGAAGTGGAAACAGTGAGAAAGGTGACAGCACAGTCAGCCGTCAAGTTCTTCAAAGGGCTAGTTTGCCGTTTTGGTGTACCAAACAGAGTCATCACCGACAACGGCACGCAGTTCACAAGCCGCACCTTCATGCAATACGCCCAAGACCTCGGCAGCAAGATATGTTTTGCTTCTGTTGCACATCCACAAAGCAACGGCCAGGCGGAGAGGGAAAATGCTGAGGTGTTGCGAGGCCTCAGGACGAGGACTTTCGACAGGCTGCACAAGTGCGGAAGAAGCTGGATTGACGAGTTGCCGATGGTTCTTTGGTCAATCAAAATGCTGCCAAATCGAGCCACCGGCCAGACACCCTTCTCCCTCGTGTACGGGGCAGAAGCAGTTCTCCCCACGGAACTCACATACGGGTCACCTCGAGTGCTCGCTTATGATGAGCTTGAGCAAGAGCAGTTGCAGCAAGATGAAGTCACGCTCCTTGAGGAAGATCGTCTTCAGGCTGTTGTGTGAGCTGCGCGCTACCAGCAAGCCTTGCGCCGCTACCATAGCCGCAAGGTTCATGCCCGAAGCTTTGAGGAAGGTGACCTTGTTCTTCGGCGCGTTCAGTCGACCAAGAATTCCAACAAGTTGATGCCAAAGTGAGAAGGCCCTTATCGGGTAATACGAGTCACCAGGCCTGGCGCGGTCCGCCTAGAGACCGAAGACGGTATCCCAGTGAGCAACTCCTGGAGCATCGAACATCTTCACAAGTTTTACCCGTAAGGCGCGGCTGCCGGGCCCCCCCCCCCCGGCAGGCCACCTTTTGTACAAGCCTTGCCGACAAGGCATGTGACCCTTTGTACAAAGCCAGGCGTAGACCCTGAGCAACAGATGAATAAACAAAGCGCTGGCGCCCTAAGAATTAGCATGCATGTTAGGTTGAGTCTCTCTCTGGTAGGGTCGATAGTGCTTAGCGGCAACTAACCCCTAGCTCAGAGGGTGGATATGTGTCTTTGTGTACCTTCCCGTCCTTTTTGGTTCGCAGGCCGCGTGAGCACTTCAGCAGGACTTTTTGGGGGAAAGGAGACAAGCTGACGTCCCGACCCCGGCAAGCCAATGTTGCCAGGGGCAGCATACAAGTCCTTTCTTCCCATTACACACTTCCGTATGAAGCTTGGACGTATCAAACTTCGCTCTATCTCATGCCGCCGTGCTCCCTTTTTCTTGTGCCTAAAATCCCCTTTTGGGCCGGGAGTTGGTTGTAGTTGCGGTGAAAAGGGAATGGGCGAAGGGCCTAATCCTACTTTGCCCCTACCTCCGCCAAGGGCATGAGCGTAGTCATGGTGTGAAGCGGGAGAACGGCGAGGTCTGTTGCCGGGATGACTTTGTTTATTTAATGAATAATAACAAGGACATGTTCCTTGGTGTGAGCCTCGCTTGCGCACAAAAGAACCCGTCAAGCACCCTTTTCCTTCATTAATACATTGATTTAACAAGTACGATTCGTACGGAATGTAAGCATCAGCTAAGGGTTACAGAGTTCAAATTCGACAAGTGCCCGCAGGCTTAAGATCTAAAAAAAGATAAGATGCCCATAATCCTTTCTTGTCCCTCTCCTCAGGAAGCGGACTAAGATAGCAGGAGGGCAAAAGGAGCGCCTAGGCAAGATACGCGCGACAGAAGACACCAAGATAACATCCCGGTGATGACGGCCCCGGGAGAGGAGCCAAAAGATGAAGCAGCGGGCCGGCAATACGCAATGAAGGCGACGGTGCCATCGTACTCCGACTTGGCGGCCCGCCACCCGTTTTCTTCATCTTCTCCGGCCTTCCAGCGCGGCCGCTAGAAGCGGCGGCCCCGAGAAGTTCAAGGAGCTGGCTTGGGAAGCCACTGCCAAGAACCACCCCCCGGCAAATCGCTCTGCCAGGGAGAAGGCCAGGTGCAGATGATGGTGCTGCCAGCGTCGCCTAGGGACGGGGTACCCGACGTCTAGTCGGGCCCATCCCCGTCATCCTCCCCACCGGTCTCCTCCTTGTCGCTGTCGCTCGAGGAGGAGCTTTCATCATCAGTCGAGCTCCCCGCGTAGCACCCTAGTCGGATTCCCGAGCGCCCAAAAACCTTGATGGAGAGCAGGTCATCCTCCACTAATTTGAAGCGGAGGATGTGCCCCTTCATCAGGCAGTGGGCGCGTGCGAAGGTTTTCCAACCACGATGAAGAAGCATTACATGAGGGACGGGGAACTTCACGTTCGCCCACATGTCGCCATTGCAACATCCCTTCATGCGAAGCCTCAACCTCGATGGCTGGTCAACCTCCAGCACCCTCGCGAACGCCTCGGGAAGACGGAGGCGGCTACGCGGCGGTTCGCGCAGCTGCAGGATGAACTCCAGCACCGTGTCTCCGACATGGCCGCACGACGAAGCAGGAGGAGATGGCGGTGGAGACGGTGACGCCGCATGTGCCCCCCTTCCACGTCCACCTTTGCCTCGACCACCTCGCCGACCGCGGCCCCGTCCAGCACCTTCGCCTTAGGCGTCTGGCTCTTCCTTAACTGTCGCAGCTCTCTGACGAGAGGAAGATCTAGTCGCCTTCGCAGAAGGTCGGTCGCGACCGCGCCCTCTCGGCATGGTGGTGGGTGAAGAACGGGGAAGAAGAAGCCGCGAGGGGATGCCCCCCTCTCCTCCCAATCCCCTTTTTATAGCCAAGAGGGGAGGGCTGGGGGCTGGCTCTACACCTCCTCGGAAGAGTCCTTTCAAGTTCGGCTCATTAAAGCCATTGGCAACGAGCGAGGCCGTCGACCGCCCTCCCCGCGCCAATCAAAGGCGCATGGATATCTACCATGGCACGCCCTCCCGTATCCCGTGCGTCCGCCACCTACCCCACGCCATGCATGCGGCGTACGTGGCGAAAAAGGCAGGCGTAGTGGGAAGCGTGGAACAGCGATTACCGCCCCGTGAATAAAGGCTGTTCACGGGCCACCGCAAGCGCAGACAATGAGAAGATTATAGCAGTTATCCCCTTCCACGCGTGCCCGCGCACTGTTTGGGCCTGGCCCAACGACGATTCGCACTCGTGTGTGGCCCAGGCCCGGGGGCTCCTATCGGTGTACTAAAGTTTGGGCCTTTAGCACGCCATACTTGTGCACGGGCAGTCGTAACCCCACGCGCGGCGAAGCACGAAGAGGGCGATTGGGGACAGATACAAGACAAAGAAGAACAGTCAAGACAGAGAACAGAGGACGAGCTGGGTCCCGGGCAAGGCCCTTGCCGGGGCGGCTTGCGAGACCCTGGCAAGTTCCTTGCCGGGACGACTTACATAGCACCAACCAGAGCACCACCCTTGTGGTTGAGAGCTCTGACACCATCGACAACGTTAAGGCCAGAATCCAAGGGCGCGCGCGTAGTGGCGTGCAGATCTTTGTGAAGGCCAGAAGATGAGACGCCGGCAAGATCCTTGTCGAGGACGCCCACGAGGCCCCAGCAAGATCCTTGACGGGGACATCGGCAAGACCATGGCCAGACTCGGCTGCCCAGTCACCACTCAAGTGCGGGGGCTGACCTGTCAGCCTGGTAGGCGCCTGTGTGGAGGCATGCAGATCTTCGTGAAGACCCTTCCACCTCTCCAGCGCAGCAGCTGGCCAGCCAACTTGGCACTGCATGCCCCATCGGCATGGACGCGTGTCAAGACGGGGGAGGGGGCGGTGACAACGGACGGGACGGGCACTCTACCCGTCCCCGATAAAGCTAGAGGGCACGTAAGTGGCGCATTTAATGCGTTTGTCCTTAGATGACCAAGATAAGCATGTGTACTATAGCAGTTTACAACTCCTGCATACATTGTAGTTACTTTACACCTCCTGTATGCCACTGTGGCATCCCCTTGGTCATATAAAAGGAGGCCCACGGTGTACTTGGGGGGGGGGTCGGTTTTTTGGACCTCTCGGCCCAGCTTGCATGCGTAGCAACGAGCCGAAGCTCAAGAACACTCAATACACAATCAAGCAGGACTAGGGTTTTACGCATCTCAGCGGCCCGAACCTGGGTAAAGACCTGTGGTGTTGATCACTAGATCCGCTCTTTTCTTAGCCACTGTTCCCTGCCAAACCGTAGAAGGGATCCCCGTGGTCTCATAGGTGTTGTTTTCCCCGACATCTACGAAGATCTTTATCGATCAAAACGCAATGATAACATACGTCATTCCCTTTGTCATCAGTATGTTACTTGCCCGAGATTCGATCGTCGGTATCCTTATACCTAGTGCAATCTCGTTATCGGCAAGTCTCTTTACTCATTCCGTAATGCATCATCCCGCAACTAACTCACATTGCTTGCAAGGCTTATAGTGATGTGCATTACCGAGAGGGCCCAGAGATACCTCTCCGATACTCGGAGTGACAAATTCTAATCTCGATCTATGCCAGCCCAACAAACACCTTCGGAGACACCTGTAGAGCATCTTTATAATCACCCAGTTACGTTGTGACGTTTGATAGCACACAAGGTGTTCCTCCGGTATTCGGGAGTTGCATAATCTCATAGTCAAAGAAATATGTATAAGTCATGAAGAAAGCAATAGCAATGAAACTTAACAATCATTATGCTAAGCTAACGGATGGGTCTTGTCCATCATATTATTCTCCTAATGATGTGATCCCGTTCATCAAATGACAACACATGTCTATGGTTAGGAAACTTAACCATCTTTGATTAACGAGCTAGTCAAGCAGAGGCATACTAGGGACACTTTGTTTTGTCTATGTATTCACACATGTATCAAGTTTCCAGTTAATACAATTCTAGCATGAATAATAAACATTTATCATGATATAAGAAAATATAAATAACAACTTTATTATTGCCTCTAGGGCATATTTCCTTCACCCCTGGTCCAGCTGAGCTGACAAAGCAGGTCGGTGAGGTAACACTGGAGCCGCCATGTCAGCCGACGTGTTGGAGTTGGTCGGCATGGTGGACGTCCTGGAAGAAACGACGGCATGACGATGCCGACGCAGGTAGAGTAGTTTTGCTGCGCACATATAAGTAGTGCAAGCCAGGAATAATAATTATATATATATATATATATTAAATAAAATTCTTCTGCTTAATTAATTTAGCGGAGAAAAAAGTTAGAAATATAGCCCGGCCGACAAGCTCGGCTTGATGATGTCAGTGTCGCGAGGTGTGGAGCGGTGTCTGCCGGACCACGGGCAAAGAGGACTGCTTGAATTTGCAGTACTGATGGGATCAGGTAGACTGCAAATGTCGTACAATCGTGCGACTGCTTGAAAATTTCCTAAAAGCGATAGAGTGAAAGCCCGAGAAAAATATTTAAGAGCAATTTAACAATGCAATCCTATCAAAGAAAAATATCTTCTGGATGTTCGCGTGAAGAGTAGTAATGTGTACGTAGAGTACTAATACTAGTTTTGGAAAACTAGATTTCATGGGTGATTGATCTTCCCCCGTGAATTGTACTATTGTACTTTGATCCAGAAGAAAGTAAAACCAGTCTAGTTTACTACTAGACTGGACTGATCCCTGTCATTACGATGCTCCAACAGCACCCGGTGTCTGGTAGAACAGGAGCGGCAGCAACCTCGGAACTTGTAGCTATACCCTACAGTTGTGAGGAAAACCAGCATGGTGGACCATTAGACGCTTACTTGAATAATAACAATAATAAAAAAGAGAAGAGCATATAATCATCCTTGCGCACGCGTTGCGTGAGGAGGGCTGCTTCAGGCTACTCGGGTCGCTCGGGACCCGGGATCACGTGGGGCACAAGGCCAACGCTATTCGGCAAAACGCGATGCTTGACAGCGGCCGACATATACATTCTCTGATTCGATCTAAGGTTGAAATCTATCTTGGACGAGCCTGCGGAATAAAGCTGCAATCCGACAACAGTAATTCTCAAAGGAATCAATTTGTAACGAATAGATCTAAGTGAAAAAATAGTAACTAATTTATTCTATGGTGGATGCAACGATCCGAACAGAAACCAACACCGGATGTCATTATGCATGCCTGGGTCACCCCGATCTCCTAGTCATGAGTACTACTTTTAGTAGTAGTAGTAGGATCCCACGTGAGGAGGAATCAACAAATCAGCAACACTTAATTAGATTGAGATGGATCGTTCCTAATAGTACTCAACTCCCAAGGAATCCACAGGTACCACCGGTTGATGCATGCCGAGGAGTGACCGGATCCGCGCGTTTGTACGTCTGTTCCGCCAGCAGCTACAGCCACAGAAACAGATCGGTAATCGGAACTGCAAACAAAAACTCCATGCGAACCAACATGAATAATTCTCACAAAAATTAACTCGTACGAAACAGATCTGACTGAAAGAACATTACCTGATCATCTTATTGATCCGTGACAATCACCCAGCAAGCTCTCAATGAAAACACCAATGTCGATGTTAAATTCGGCATATCTCGTAGTAGGGGTCCTAAGCTAGGCGTCTTGGAGCGATGGTAACACGAACACATAATTTTACCAAGTCCGGGCTCTCTCAAAGAGATAATACCCTACATCCTCCTTTTGATTGCATTCATATAGGGTGTAGTACAGAGTACATGCATCCGCCACTAGATTGTTCTAATCAGTATGACCTCATCTATTGACTAGCCTGGTCTCGGTTTATACAATGCACCAGAGGCCTAGGGTCTAGGAGAGTCCTTGTCTTGTGCACCAAGTCTTGTGGAAACCTGCTTGCATGCGTCATGGGCTGCCCAAAGTGGCCCATGAGCAAACCGCCACGGGGTCCTCGGCCCGATCCACCGGATCGGGTGACAACATGGTGGTACCCCCTAGTCCAGGACACCGTCAGCGGGCACTTGATGCATCTCATCGGTGACCTAGCGGTGCACAAATCACCGAGCAAGTAAGTTGATCACTAGCCGAATATGCTTTAGTTTTGTTGATCACTAGCCGGATATGCTCTAGTTTTGTTGATCACTAGCTGGATATGCATTAGTTTTGTTGATCACTAGTCGGATATGCTCTAGTTTTGTTGATCACTAGCTGGATATGCATTAGTTTTGTTGATCACTAGTCGGATATGCTTTAGTTTTGTTGATCACTAACCAGACATGTATTGTTTTGTTGCTCATTAGACGGATATGTTCACTTTAGTAGCCTGCTCGTGCTTGTGTGGTGTACAAGAAGTTGGAGAAAAGGTCCTTCACCGTCATGCATTATTGGTTGAAATTGAATGAGCAGCTGAAGTGGAACCTTTTCATTGCCAAGACCGCCACCCAAGCCAACGAGGAAGAAACCGGTGACCCTACCGACCCAGCCCAAGAACCACCGAAGAAGGTTAGAAGAAATCTTCGGAGCAAGAAGTGGGAGGAGGAGAGGGCAAAGTGAGAAGGTGCGGCGGCCAAGCTGACAGAGAGGTTCGAGGAGATCTTGGCAAAGAAGGAAGAGGCATGCGTGAGGCGCTCGGACATAAAGGAGGAGCGGAAGGCGAAGAGGTTCAAGCAGTTGATGGATGCGACAGAGAAGAAGATCAAGCTCGAAGAGAGGAGGACTATGATCGAGGAGAGGAAGGCGATGCTCGAGGAGAAGAAGGCCACGCTCGAGGAAAAGAGGGTGAAGATCGCCGCCAATGTGGAGGACGCCAAGACGTTGACCTTGAATATCGACTCTTTGGATACTAGCGTTAGAATTATAGTGCAATCCGTCGCTACCAAATGCTAGAGCGGCAGAGAGATCAGTTGGCGGTGGAGGCGGAGGTGGACCCGGACGCGGAGGCTGCCACGAGTAATTCCCGGGGAACTGTCTAGTTTTCACAAAAGACATATCCACCGACCGGCTTCGCCCGATTCGACTCGACTCCTCTCACTCCCCACTCCCCAGCCCCAGCCCCAACAGAAACCCCGTCCAGACTGCGCCGCTTCGGCCCCAGCTTCTCAATCGGACATTAGGAGAGATGGGGAGGCGCCGCCGGTTCACGCAGCAGCCCACCAGCGACGACGACGACGACGACGACGAAGCCGTCCCGCAGCCGCTCAGAACCACCAAGCCCACAGCCCCCCTCTCCCCGGGCGCCAAGAAGCAGCAGCGTCACCGTGCCGACGAGGACGACCTGGAACTCGAGGAAGAGGAAGAGGATGAGAAGGACCTGGCGGAGTTGAGGAAGAACGAGGAGGAAGAGAGACGGGAGGAGACGCAGACCCGCCGCCGCAGGGGCCGCAAACCCAAGCGCCCCGCCGAGGAGAGCGACGAGGATCCGGAGGAGAAAAAGGCGGAATCAGAGGAGGAGGAGGAGTCCCGCGAGGAGGATAGCACGGAGGCGGTACCCGTCGGGGAACCTTTGAAGGTGACCGGCAAGGGGAAGAAGCAGCGGAGGCATTACCTCTCCTTTGAGTACGAGGGCAACACCTTCGAGCTTGTAAGCGGCCGCCCTGCTTCTATTAAACAAAATTTTTTTTGTTCGATTTTATAGGGTTTTTGGAGGTTGTAAATTTTGTTATGGATTTGTGTAGGAGGACCCGGTGCTGCTCACGCCCGAGCAGCAGAAAGAGAAGCCCTATGTCGCCATCATCAAGGTCTGCAATTGGTGACACAATTTTGCGGTTTCTAAGATATTAGTACATTGACATGCATAGAATTCACATAGAGGATATGCTATTTTGTGTCATCTTTTTCCAGATAGTCACAGAAAATTTCTATGTTAGGTAGTTCATTTTTTGCTAAGATACTGAATTATTAGCTAGTTTTCGTAAATTTAACAATGTTTTCTTGCTCATATGCTTCACATTGCAGTCAATTGTTGAAAATGGACTTCTTCGTTTAGAACTCCACATGTTCACTGTGCTCTCTGCTCTAGGCTTGGTTTTGGCTGCACTTTACCCTGTGTTTTTTTTTTTCCATGGTTGAACAATGCTTTTATACCAGGCTTTAGGTAATGATCTATGTTGGGCGGTTTTTGTACGGCCTAGCTTGCATTCTATGATTGGGGCTATTGGCTATTCTCAGTAGTTGTGGAGCCAAAATCCCTCATCTCTTTAGAGCTGCATGAATGTTCTATGAATGCAATTGTCCTTACTTCTGTTACCTCTTTCTGTTATCTATTCATCTCTGGTACAATTTGTTCTTAATGATGTATGCTCATTTATTTTATTTATCATGGAGCAGGATATAACAGAAAATGATGGGAGCTTATCGGTAACTGGTCAGTGGTTTTATAGGCCAGAAGAAGCTGACAAAAAGGGTGGTGGGAATTGGACAGCAAGTGACACAAGAGAGCTATTTTATAGTTTTCATATAGATGATGTGCCAGCGGAGTCAGTTATGCACAAATGTGTAGTCCATTTCATTCCACTGAACAAGCAGATTCCCAGTCGAAAGGAACACCCTGGATTCATTGTCCAAAAAGTTTACGACACAGTTGCGAAGAAATTGTGGAACTTAACAGATAAGGATTATGAGGATAACAAGCAACACGAAATCGATCTCCTCGTGAAGAAAACAGTGGACCGTATTGGACAGCTTCCTGACCGTGAACCTATAGATGTACCTGCTGACAGTACTGATCAGTTCTCAAATAAACGCGGTCTACGAAAGAGACCTCCGAACCCTTTAGACGTGTCGAGAGATACAACAGGCAAACCCGAGCAATTCATAAAAGCAGAGACACCCGGGAGTGATAATCTAAAGCATTATGCCATCCTCGCCAAATATAAAGCTGTCACTAACGCCACTTATCGCGATAAGTGGCTTGATAAACTAGTAGACACTATTCCATTAACATCAAAAGAAGGTGCTGAGGCTTCTCATGCCGATGCTGGCAGTGTGGCCAAAATTTCAAATAGCTCTTCATCTGCAAGGGATCCTAGTTCAAGTGTAAGTTGCTCCTTTCTTGTAACGAGAATTGTTTACTATTGCACGTCAAATTCATAGTTAGTAGAAGTAGTAGGGATCTACTATGTAGGTATATTAGGACTAGAAAGTAGAACATGGTTTTTTAGAGTAGCATTACATGGTTGGGGTACAGAACATTTTCTCTGAAACTTGACAAAATTCCACTGTGAAGATGAAACTCATATCCTAAAACGGTTTTGAGGTCTACAAGATACATAGGTGTCCTAGTGAACCTTGTGGGTTTATCATCTGTAATTCTTATTGTATATATACAATAGTAGGTAAAATTGTATGTATCAATGCTGTCTGGGGAACCCGTTAAGGCTTGTTGAGGTTTTAATGGTTTAGAAGTTCTCAAACAATATGAAACAAATACTGAAAAATCACACCTATAATATAAGATGATCCAACGGAGCGATTGGGAAAAATATGAGTTTATGTGCCCTTGGTAAAAATAACAATCATAAAGTTGTTATTTTTCATCTAGGGTACACAAAGTTGTATTTTCCCAATCACTCCGTTGGATCATCTTATATACCTGGGTCAGACTATTCATCACCAAGGGTGAAGAATTGTTATTCTTCACCCTTCTCTTATTACATCACTACCCTACATTTTATGTCTTGTAATTTTGTCTTACATCGGACGTGAAAAGAGAAGGTCAGAAAATGTGTGTCGGTCGAAAGAGATATTTCACGTGACGCAAAATCATGAACGTAAAAATATAGTATAAAATATACATATAAATGTAAATTTTGTGGTTTTATGACTCACATCTTCTCTTATATCTAATTTTGCGTAGTGAATCAATATGAACGTAATTATTCGTAAACAAATGTAAATTCTAAATGTAATGACGTAAAGAAAACCATGGGTGTAATGCTATTCATCACCCAGGGTGCAGAATAAGTTACTTTACACCCGAGGTTTGTTTACATCATTACATTCAGAATTTACGTTTGGTATACGAATAATTACGTTCATATTCAGAATTTATGTTTGGTATACGAATAGTTACGTTCATATTGATTCACTACACAAAAATTGCTATAAGAAAAGTAAGATATGAGTCATAAAACAACAATAGTCACATTTATATGTAGTGTGATAACGTTATTGGATTGTTGGCCATTGTATGACTTAATCCAGTTAGGTATCTGCCATATATTGTTTCACTAGCTAATTTCATTGTGCCTGTTGTCTGCTAAACTGATTCTTCTACTTCCTACATATGAAAAGTTTCAGTTATAATTATATTTTGTTATTTACATATTGTTGGCATGTCTCGGTTATTTTTTTATTCACATATTGTTGGCCTAATTCTTCTACTTCCTCTACAATTATTTCCAATTTTTAGTTAAAAATATATTATTATCAGCCAACAATGTGAACTGTGCATGCTTTTCCTATGGCTAATTTTGGCATGCTAAACTAAGGTCCATCCTTTTGTCCTACGTTTACTTGTTAACAAAATAGTGCATGCATCTACAATTATTTGCTGAAACTCCTTTTCTAGTTTTAGGCTCGATTTTTGCGGTTGCTGAACCATGTTGTGCGGAACTTACTTTATATTCTGCTGTGAAAAATAACACAAAGGTAGAAAAAGTAGGTGAGCCAAACAGAAAATACTTAAAAGCTTAGGAAAGCTAGATTATCATAATCCACGTCAGTGCCAGACACAGCCTTAAAATAAGTTCTGGTTCTGTTTTCATGCTGGTTTGCTGTATTCTCTTATTGTTGCATTTCATAAAAGATCTAGATGAGCCTTCTACTTGTTTCTTGGATCCCTGTTTTTTCATCCTTTATCTTTCCTCCTTGGATGGTTGGTAATGATCTTCTATTTTCAGGATAATGAAAATTCATATCCACCAGATGTGGTTGTTTCAATAATGGCCTCCTTAGAAAGGTCTACATATGACGCTCTTCATGCTGACTTCCAGAAGTATAATCAGAAAATGAGAAAATTAGAATTCAACATCAAGGTACATAAGTATCCAGACCTTCGTTTTGGCCTATGTTTCTTGGGAACATCTATTTTCAACCTTAAATGCCAAAGTTGATATGATTATGTCCATGCTATATGCTAGTACTGAATAACTGTAACGCTAGCTACTTAGGACTGGAGCTTCAAGAGTTCGCCATCATTCCCTCAAGATCGATAGTTTATTACTGTGGGTATGCATGTCTATGTCGATGGGCATCATATATCTGCTCAACTAGCTAATTAGGAGGACTGGAGCTTCAAGAGTTAGCCATCATTCCCTCAAGATCGATAGTTTATTACTGTGGGTATGCATGTCTATGTCGATGGGCATCATATGTCTGCTCAAGCATTTCTCATGCTTCCACATATATTCATCTTACCTGGCATGGATCTTAAATATTGGGAAAACTAATTATTTCAGATTGTTCCCTATGAGTAGAAGTGTAAATTTAACACATACAATCATGCGCAGTAAGATCCCAACAGTTAGGAAAGTTAGGATTAGTTCCTTCCATAGGAGCCAAGTTATCCAGCTTCATATGACGGGGGACATGTATCAATGCCAATCAAGATCAAAATAGTTATTTTATTTCCTACCAATGCTTAGTCTAACTTATCCCTGAATTATCCAAGGATAATCCCAGATACATCATATTTCTTTGAAGGAACTATTTGGAAAATTCTATCGTTATTTTCATTTCTATGGTTGCTGTAATTACCATGCTACTATTTCATACCAATTAATGATATGCTCCTTGACAATTTATCATGGGATCTTTTGTCATATAGATCTTTAACTCATACTGTTTATTTTGGATCCGCAGAATAGCCCTGTACTGCGCAGGCGACTGATGAACAAGGAGCTTGACCCTCCAGTTCTTTTAACCATGTCTCCAGATGAACTAAAGGTCTAGTAATTTGTTTCACGTGCCTTACATTTTGTCCTTATAATAACCAATTAACCATTTTCTATATCTCCTTCACGACAATAATTATATTTTGCTTGCTAGTGTTAAGGAGTATTAGTATTGGTCTAGGAGTCCGTATTAGTCTATATTTCCTTCCTTGTACCCTAAGTCTTGTGTACTATATATTTGCTCTCCAACCATAACATGGTGTCTTGAGCCTAGGTTTAGGATATTTTCTCCGGACGCTGCAACTCGCCCGCCCGGTCGAGTTCCTCTCTTGGTCTCCGTCGATCCTGTTCTCAGATCGATTCCACCCAATCGATTTTTTTTCTGGATGAAGTGGCACCAAGCTTCTGGCGTTTTCTGTGACAAGAGGCGTAGGCCTCCAGAAGATCCAGTGCATAGTGGATGGCTAAAGCGTGTTGATAATGTCAAGAGAGGTCGGGGTAGACCAAACTTGACATGGGAGGAGTCCGTAAAGAGAGATCTGAAGGATTGGAATATCACCAGAGAACTAGCCATGGGTAGGTGTGCGTAGAAGCTAGCTATCCATGTGCCAGAACCATGAGTTGGTTGCAAGATCTTATGGGTTTCAGCTCTAGCCTACCCCAACTGTTTGGGACTAAAGGCTTTGGTGGTGTTATCGTCTATTTATAGGCCTCCGTTGATCTGCCACTTTGGGATCGATTCCCCTTTGCCTGCCCTAGGTCTCCGCCGAACCCCTCGGCATGGGCCCACCATCTCCTGCACGTCCAGTCGCTGTCGCCATCCTGCTTGTCAGCATGCTCCTGCAAGCTCGTTCGGCTCCATTCCTGATCCAGGCCCCATGCCTTCGACCGAGCAAATCGTCCGCGATTGGCACCTGTACGAAGCACATCCCCATGCCCACGCAGCATGCCGCCCAGATTACTGAACCTGCTGGAATCTCGCCGCCCTCATCGTCCTCCGCCTCGCAGGCTGCTCCTGCCGCTGTCCTCATATTAGTATTGGCCTAGGAGTTCTTATTAGACCCTGTTTCCTTTCCTTGCACCTCAAGTCTTATGTACTATATATATGCCCCTTGGGCCTTGTAATAAAGACAAGTTGCTTTCATAACATGGTATCAGAGCCTAGGTTTAGGTCTCCCTCGATCTATTCTTGATCTCGTCCTGCCGTTCTTGTTCCAATCCGCCTCCTCTGTCGATTTGAGCTTCCAGCTCGATTGAATGTTGCCCATTAGCTCCCGTGCCAAACATCTTCGAGGTCTAGATCGCCTCAAGTCCATGGTTGGGTTGGGCCTGGTTGGCCGATGCACCAATTGAAGATCTCCTAGCTGGGCCTGTTCAAGCGCCGCTTGTGCGTGCTGCTGCTGCAGCTCCCTGGGTTGACCTCCTTATTGCGATTGGACGCCCATAACTATTTCAGATTCTCCTAGGCTGGGCCTGTTCAGTGGAGCCTGCCGCACTTTGCATTCACGTCTGCTGCCTGCTCTGACCGCTCCGAGTGTGTCTAAATTTTTGCCACGCACTACGGGTATACGAAAGGTCACTCGGGAGCTGGAAAGTTTTTGCTGTAGTGGATATTGAATACGAACGCTGCACCCTTCGGATGCTGCCTGTTCGTTTCGTCTCCCGTGTTCCCTTCAGCTCCCGGCGCAGCCTCTCACCTCCTCCTCTTGCGCCTATAAAAGGGAGGTTGCTCCTCTCAGAGAGACGCACCAGAACTTCTTCTTCCTCTCGCCACAAGTTCCTGAGCACTGTGCTGCTGCTACGTCCTTCCCCATCCCGGCTTGCGGCGTGCACCGCAGGTCGGGACAGTAGGCCTCCGAAACTGCACCTCTTTGAGTCCTGTACGGGAGAAGGGTGATAAGGTTTTTGGGGAGCGCTTCGCGCGACTACTGACTTCTTCGTCACGGACGCCCCGGACTCCGACGACTACTTCCCCGACGACGACTTCTTCCCCGACGTCGACAACCTCCTCGACGACATGGCTGGCGAGGACACTGACCCCAATACCTTTGTCCGTCAGCCTTTCTCTGGTCCTGATCCTTTCTATACAACTTTTGTGGCCTGCTTACCCTTGTTGTTTCTTTAGGATTTCTGGACTCTTTTTGCATTGTCGATCTACGCCCATTGTGCCTTAGCCGCCGAGCTTCTTTCGCTCGTCGGTTGTCGTGGGCTATGATTTTCTGTGCAATGCTTTTTTTTTTCTTGATGTGCCATCTTCCTTTGACAACCCATCTTCTCTTGATACTTATCATGTATCTTCTAGTGGTGTGGTGTCTTCCTGTGATGTGCCATCTCTTTGTTATCCCCTTTGGCTTGACTCGACAGATTTTGAAGACTCTTCATGCTACGATGACACTCTCAAGACGCGGATTTGGATTATCATTTATTTTTTCTAGTATTACACTTCTTCAAATGCAGTGCTGTTGCATACGCTTTGCATTTGAGGGGGGAGGGGGGGGGGGGGGTAGGAAGTATTAGTATTGTGGTCTAGGAGTCCTTATTAGACTATGTTTCCTTTCCATGCACGTCAAGTCTTGTGTAATATATATGCCCCTTGGGCCTTGTAATACAGATAAGTTGCTTTCATAACAGACACGATCCGCATTGCCGCTGCCTTCTCAGAGTCTGGCCGCTGCAGCCACCGGCTGTACCGCAACGGTCCATCCGCACCCAGGCTGACCGCTTCACCGTCCACCCCGGCCCAGGGCAGCTGCACCTCCAGTCTGCCGGCCCCCAGCTTGACACATCGAGCCGCCGGGCCTCGTCCACCGCGGCCCAGGGCAGCCGCACCTCCAGTCTGCCGGCCCCCAGCTTGACACATCGAGCCGCCGGGCCAACTACTCCTTGCAATGGTCCACCCTGGCGACCACTCCACCAGCGACTCGCCATGCATTGTGCTCCTGCTCCACGCATGCCATGCCCAAGCACGCCCGAGCACGCCTTGTGCTATTTGCTGGATGCTGGTCCTCTGTTTCCCCTGCTGTGGAATTAGCCTTTGGGTGTGATTACTCGTGGGCATCTCACCTGTATGGCCTCCTTCGCAGTCTCCCCTGCAAACATGATGGGTCCTGCATCATTGTCTCGCGTATGCGTCCTAGCTTCTATCTTTCTATGTCTCCGATGCGTCCACGACATCCGTTGCTCTTTCGTGTTTCTCATGCATGCGATTCCACCACACCATTATATGCCAACCTCCTTTTCTGATCTTGTCCTTTCTATACAACTTTCGTGCCCTTTCTGGTCCTTATTGTTTCTATTGGATTTTTGTGGCCTCTTTTTGCATTGTTGTTGATCCATGCCCATTCTCTTGCCGCTGAGCTTCTTTCACCCCCGGTTTCTTGGGCTACTTTTTTGCGCAGTGCTTCATTCTCTTGATGTGCCATCGTCTTTTGATAAACCATCTTCACTTGATACATAATCTTCCTTGTACGGTTGTACCCCAAGTCTTTTGTACTATATATTTGCCCCTTGGGCTATGCAATAGAGTAAGTTGTATCCAGTTGATAGGGCAAAGGATAACAAGACTGAAACTTTTCTATTTAGTACAAAGCATTTAGCTTCTAAATTTAAACATGGAGCATATCTTATGCAAACGGCTTTTGTTGGAACGAAAATAAATACAAAAAAAGCTTTAAATGATTCTGCAGAAAGTGTAAAATTTGTTTTGAGATAAATATCAGACAATGAAATTAGAAGGAAAATGAAGAATTTATTTTTGACTTTGGCATAGAAATGGAATAGGGGAAGCAGGGGAGAGTGATGCTCGTCATAGCTTGATCTTGACGTGTTGAGCTTGCCATGACAGAGGGGAAGTACAGGGGCACATGCTCTGCGGCTGAAAGTGCATAGTCCAATGGGAGTAGAAGGAATTATTACTCGGGGATGCATGGCATGCCAGTGATGTCGAGCTCTAAAGGTGGTTGCAGGCCATCATGATCATATGATTGAGAACAGTGAAAAAAGAAGAAGAAAATGACAGAGTGCATTGATATGTGGGACTTGTTAGATGAATTATTTCTTTAATATTGCCTGTGCCATTGCCATGTTGGGTTCGTCAGCCACATCTATATCATTTTTTTGTTTCGGGTTTGGGGTGGATGCGGGGGGTAGAAGTCCTTACAGCTGAGTGGGTTAAGTAGATGCATCCTAAATTCAGGGGTTTAAATAGATGTTCTCCAATTCTAATGGTAGCTGTTTGAGCATTTCAGGCTGGGTTGACACCAGCAGAGAAAACGTCTGAACCAGAAGAAGCAAGGCGATTGCAGGTATTGTTCATCAATTCAGTAATTAGTCAAAACTGAGTAAAGAAGAATATTCAGTACGATTACTAATTTTTAATGCGGAGTTATACTAGTGATTCTCATATCTTGTGTTTGTTTTAACTAGATGACTGATGCACGATGTGAAAGGTGCACAGAAAAGAGAGTAGGCATTTCTGATATTATTCATGCTGGTCATGGAGATCGATATCAGGTATTTAGTTTTTCATTTTATTTTCTTTATTTCATTTGGCTATCAAGATGGGTTTACATTCTCTATTTTTCTGGAAGCCACGTTGGGCCTTTCCATTTTGATTGTACAATCTTACAGGTACTCCGTTTCTAAAATAATATAATTCCATAAATGGATAAAAAGTAGTGCTAATTTTGGCATTGCAGGGAATGGTTTCAACTTTGAATAGTTCAAACCTGCCTCTAAACACTTGTTTGGTTGGTGCCTTTGTGGGCTTCCAGATCTATTCTTTTCCTTGCACATGCTTCCAGATCTCTTTAGGAGTGCTGGATTGTGCAAACCTTCTCCTATTTACTGCCATTGTTCACTGATTTGTTCGAGGCTCTTGTTCCTGTCACGAATATGCAACTTGTATTACTAGGAGGCCAAAGCCACCATATATAGATGTACATGAGAATG
Source organism: Triticum aestivum (assembly GCF_018294505.1). Taxonomy (NCBI): domain Eukaryota; kingdom Viridiplantae; phylum Streptophyta; class Magnoliopsida; order Poales; family Poaceae; genus Triticum; species Triticum aestivum. The sequence continues at coordinate 199,709,371 of NC_057802.1, read as the reverse complement.
CCAAAAGGCAAGAATACAAAAGGCCAAAGGACATCATCAATATAACTCTTAACACCCCCCCTCAAACTCATGGTGGATCCACAACACTGAGTTTGGAGAGGTGAAATCTGTGTTGCACTCTAGTCCGTGCCTTCGTGAAGAAGTCCGCTAGCTGTAACTCGGAAGGCACATACTGAAGAGCAATAACATGATCCTGCACAGCAGCACGCACATAATAAGCATCAACACCAATATGTTTGGTAAGCTCATGCTTCACGCGGTCCCGCGCAATACTGATAGCACCTGTACTGTCGGACAAGAGGGTGGTATGTGTAGTAACAAAAACACCAAAATCCTCTAGTAGCCATCGTAACCAAGTCACCTCTGCCGTCAGAAGAGCCATAGCTCTCAACTCGGCCTCTGCACTCGAACGAGAAACTGCAGTCTGTTTCTTTGTCTTCCAGGCAATGAGAGAACCACCAAGAAAAACACAGTAAGCAGAAAGTGAACGGCGATCCTAAGGATCACTGGCCCACGTAGCATCCGAATAGGCCTGGAGCTGTAACGAGGAAAAAAGAGACGACGTGAGACCGTGCCACGAAGATATCGTAGAACACGAAGAAGGTGACTATAGTGAACTGAAGTGGGAGCGGAAACAAACTGACTTAGAATATGGACAGGATAGGAGATATCCGGACAAGTCACAACAAGATAGACAAGACTCCCAACAAGATGATGATAACGCGTCGGATTAGACAAGAGCTCACCATCAGAAGCGCGAAGGTTAACATTGAGCTCCATAGGAGTCTCAGCAGTGCGCTCATCACTAAGAGCCACATGAGCAAGAAGATCCTGGATATACTTTTCTTGAGAAATAGAAAAGCCATCAGAGGTGGAGGAAACCTCAATCCCAAGAAAGTAACGAAGGGGACCAAGATCAAACATAAGAAACTGCTCACTAAGACGGGCCTTGACAAAGGCAATGTACTTATGATGATCATGTGATCAACATATAGAAGGAGAAGAGTGCGACCACGAGCAGCAAGGTGGACAAACAACGCTGCATCATGAGCATTGGGCGAAAAACCAGCTGCTGTGACGAAAGAGGCAAAACGCTCAAGCCAAGCGCGGGGGGCTTGCTTAAGGCCATATAGTGAGCGACGAAGACGGCAAACCATGCCGCCAGGAACTGAATACCCAGGTGGTGGCTGCATATATACTTCCTCGCGCAACTCACCATTAAGAAAGGCATTCTTAACATCAAGCTGAGACACAGACCCGTGGCGAACAGAGGCCACAACGAGAAGTGTGCGAACAATGGTCATATGGGCCACAGGAGCAAAAGTCTCATCGTAATCACGACCATGCTCCTGCTGAAAGCCACGAGCCATAGGACGAGCTTTATGACGCTCAAGAGAACCATCAGAGCGAGTCTTAATCTTATAGACCCACTTACAAGTGATGGGACGAACATGGGGTGGAAGAGAAACTAGGTCCCACGTGCCGGTGCGTTCAAGGGCAGCAATCTCCTCTGCCATCGCGAACTGCCGTTCAGGATGAACAATAGCATCTCAATAAGAAGTCGGCTCAAGAACGGTCGAAAGACCATAGCGAGAAGGAGAATACCGGTCAGGGGGGCGGACAAGGCCGAGAGCGAAGACCATAAGTTGGTTGGGAGGAGGAAGACGACACACTAGAAGAAGAGGGCGCATCGGTAGACTCATCCACAACACGTGAACGACGAGTATAATGGAAAGGAAAGGAGGGAAGAGGTGGAATCACTGGAGGTGGAGACGGGGAATCTATCGGTGATGAAGGTGGGGAAGGGGAAGGTATCGGTGATGAAGGTGGAGAGTCATGCGATGAGGGAGGAGAAGAAATCGTAGGAGAGAACGGCGTCGGATCTGCAACAGCGGGACGAGGAGTAGGAATATTGGTCACAGAGGGAGGTGTATTCGGAAACGTAAGAAAAGAGATGCCCTCTGTGGAAAAGGCCGAGGAGGATGGACGCGGGTAGAAGGGACGAGATTCATCAAAGGTCACATCCCGGGAAATACGCATCCGGCGACCGACAGGATCCCAACACCGATAGCCCTTATGCTCATCACTGTATCCGAGAAAGACACACTCAACAGACTGAGCGGTCAGTTTGGTGCGTTCATGAGGGGCAAGCAAAACATAGCAAACGCAACCAAACAAACGGAGGGCCGAATAATCGGGAGAACGACCAGAAGGACGTTCAAGAGGAATACCACCCTTTAGAGCAGCAAATGTCTGAATGTGATGAGATGGGTGGAAGTGGTAACAGCCTCAGCCTAGAAGTGAGGCGGAAGAGAGGCGGCGATCATCATCGCAGGTGCCGTCTCAAGTAGGTGATGATGCTTGCGCTCAGCCACACCATTCTGAGCATGAGCACCGGGGCAAGAGAACTGAGCAAGAGTACCCTGGTCAGCAAGGAATCATCGCAACACGTGGGAGATATACTCACCAGCTGAATCTGCGGGAAATACACAAATAGGAGTGGAAAACTGGGTATGAACCATGGCAGCAAATTTTTTGTACATAGATAAGACCTCACTACGAGAAGACATGAAATAGATCAAAGTGTACCGAGAAAAATTGTCTATAAAGATAATATAGTATCGATAACCCCCTTTCGAAGCGAAGGGAGCCGGACCCCAAACATCAGAGTGAACGAGATCAAAAGGACGCCCGGACACTGACTCACTGTGAGGATAGGGCAGCTGAATCTGCTTACCAAGCCTACAACCTAGACAATCCAATGAAGCGTTGCCGGAGACAGACCCCAGAACACCATGATGAACTAAAGACGAGAGACGAGAACCACATAAATGGCCAAGACGATGATGCCATTGCTGAAAAGAGCTGGTAATGCAGCAACAGGAGTTGCGAGACTGGCGGCGGTGGCAGTGGAGGGAAGACGAGGCCAGTCAAGCTCCCAGAGACCATCAGAGCGTCGAGGGCCGGCACCAAGCAGAGCGCCCGTGCGACGATCCTGAACAGAACACAAATCAAAGTCGAGAATGACCCTACAACTAGAGTCAACAATCTGACCACTAGATATGAGTTGCATGGTAAGTCGAGGAACATGAGCGACGGAGGGAACATGAAATGAAGAGGTGCTAAGAGTGCCTCGATTAGCTACAGGGAGGGGAGTGCGATCAGCCGTAAGAACATGAACTGGAGACTCGACAGGTCGAACGGAGGTCAAAGTGGAAGAATCATAAGTCATATGAAAAGACGCTTCAGTATCAAGAATCCATGGAGATGTACCTGAATGAGTAGATGATGGTTTCTCAGTGCCAGAAGAGTCAGCCACTGCAGAACATGTCGGTGAAGAATCCCAAGCATCAAGCAGGCATCGCAGCTGCGCAATCTCACACGCAGAGAGGGACACGGCCGAAGATATCGAGGTAGAAACACCTGCCGATGATGAGCAGTCGCCACCACTCGTGAAAGCCCGCGTGTAGAGTCGACCGAGAGTAGCGAGTCAACGTAGGACCGCATGCGGAAGCCACTCGGGGAGTCGACGTAGAGCGGTCTCCGCCGCGCGTGGAAGTCGAGAGAGGAGTCGGCGTAGGGCGACAATCACCAGGTGCAGAAGTCGTGTGAAGAGTTGCTGAAGAACGACCAACACCGGCCAGCAGAGGCGGATCAGCTGCCGAAGGAGTTGACGTAGAGCGGCAGCAGCACCGACGGAAGTCGCAAAAGGTGTCGAAGTAGAGCGACAAACACCACCTCCAAGCGGGCGAGCACCAAGCACCGAGAAAAGGCGCATGTGCGAGACGGGATCAATGTATGGAACACCGTCGAAAAACATTGAGCAGCGAGGAAGAGATGTGCCTGACGAAAGCATTGTACTCTCTTTTTGTTTTTTGAAAACTCAATCGGGCAGTCCAATTGAACACACCCGAAACAGGGCCCAAGTCTCGCTGGAACACACCGCAGCGAATCAGCCTTGACAGCAGCCGAGGCCCAAAACATGGCCCGAGCTGCCACGCTCCAACGCACGTAGCGGCCTCGAGCCCTCGACACGGATCAACGCAGGCAGATCGAGGCAGATCCATGTGCACACACGGTCGGGCAGCGAGATGGCGGCGAACGCGGACTGCCAGAGGAGACAGGCGGCCAGATGGCGCGAAGGCGGACAGCTGGAGGAGACAGCGGTCATGGCGGCGGAGGCAGACAGCCGGAGGAGACGGGCGGTGGCCGGAGGACGCAGGCTTCCGCAGCACACGGGACCGTCCCAATCCAGGCGGAGGCGGACAGCCGGAGGAGATGGGCGGCGGCTGGAGGACGCAGGCTTCCGCAGCGCACGGGACCGCCCTAATCGAAGCAACGGGTTGATCTGCAGCGACTCGATCTGAATCGGGGCGGGCAGCAGCGTCCAGGCACTAGTTGAATCCAGCCATGAAGACTTAATCAGGCACGGGAGGGGACGGGGCAAAGAAGCAGTAGCGAACGGCCAAGAGAAAGACGGTGGCGCGAGAGATGGATTGAGAGCACGAGTTGCGGCGTGCAAAAACAATACCTAAACCTCTAATACCATGTCACGAATATGCAACTTTGTATTACTAGGAGGCCAAAGCCACCATATATAGATGCACATGAGAATGCCAAAAGGCAAGAATACAAAAGGCCAAAGGCCATCATCAATATAACTCTTAACAGTTCCAAGTATTATAGTTTATATATTATACTGATAATCAGTAGTGACTTATCAACACAAGAAAATACGTCAGTCAGTGACTGAGTCCATTCTCATTAATTTTTACAATGCAGGAATAGGGAAAACATTGGAATAGAGTGTCATGCCGTCTTAAATTCTACAGGATTGCATGAACATTTGATTGTGCACAGGAAAAACACAGGAATTTTCGCAAGAGGTTTAAGAGGATCCATGAAAAGAAAGAGTTTTGAGTGGATAGAAACTTTCCTATGAAATCTTGTGCAAATGAATCCCATGGATTGCAATCCTACGAATCAAACAAGTAGGAAAAATTCCCAAGGATTAGAATCGTCCAAAGTTCCTTTGGAAATCCTTTGAATCAAAGAGTCCATCAATCTCTTATTGTTACAATTTCTTTGTATCTCCAATGGTGTCAAACACTCCTTGATGCAAATTCCTGTAGTTCTCCAATCCTATAGGATGGAAGAGGACAAGACATTCCAATCCTGCATTTTTCCTATTCATGTGTTTTGAAAATCCTGTAAATCAGAGAAGCCATGTTGTTGCCTTTGTCACTGCTACCATCATGGACTGCAATGAGACATGCCATAAATGGAGAGGGCAGGCGAAGGATGCAATGGCGGCTCGGGCAAAGATAATGATTAGGGTGCCTTACTGCTTAATGATTGTTAGCTACATGATGGGGAATCGGAGGTAGGCCATGGGATCATTACGAAGTCACCAGGTGGGGTGTCTGTCTTACTTACAAGGAAAGGATTACAAGCCAACGGCTGCTAGCTGTTTACCAATTCACCGCGTAATACAGAATACAACGAAGGAATTTATAATCCTCAGGTTAGGACCCAATCCCCATTTGCATAACGGGTCGATGTCTGATGGGCTCTCTGCTGGGCCGGCCCTCCTTGGTGATGAAGGTTGCATTGGTGGCGTCCGTAGTTGATGTATGCCCAGTGCTAACACTCCCCCTTTCTTGATGACCATCTTGTCCCCAAGCTGGTGCTCGTGGAAAGCGTTGCTTTAGCTCCTCCAAATCCTCCCATGTTGCTAAGGAATCCGGTTGATCCAACCATTGGACTAGTCATTGAGGTACGGCTTCATCACCACGACGACGCAAGTGATGTTGAAGCACCCTTACTGGTACTGCAAACTGAGCATCTGGAGGATGAAGTTCAGATTGAACTTGACAGTGTGGTCCAAGAGCAAGTTTTAGTTGGGAAACATGAAGTACTGGATGAATTTTGCTAAATGCAGGCAACGCCAGCTGATATGCCGAAGCACCTACTCGTTTCAGGATTGTGTAGGCGCCATAGTATTTGAACAGCAGCTTTATGATGCACACAAGGAGCGATAGAGGATTGGATGTATGGTTGCAATTTCAGGAAAACTGAATCACCCACGGCAAAAACCTGTCAGAATGCTTCTTGTCGGCTTGATGCTTTATGCGAGTTCGAACCCTCTCCAAATGTTGGTGGAGTAAACGGAGCATGATGAAGCAGCACAAAGTTTGTGGAGGAGCAACTCCACCTTGCTGCTACAATGTGTACAGCACAAGTGTTGAAGGAACAGCTTCAACGTGCTGCGCTAGATATCGCTCTAGAGGCGAATGTAGGTTGATAGGGCAGCAAGAGTTCAATCCAGAACTCCTAGGGCACAAGATTTACTCCAAGATCTTAGATAAGAACAACAAGTTCTATTATAGGTAGGGGTACATAGTCTGCCTTAAAAGTAGAGGTGAGGACCTCTATTTATAGGGCTTTGGGAAGCCTTCACATACTTCTATTTATAGCTGGAATACTCTAGAAAACATTATGTAAGTTTCACCATTCTACTCATAGCTACTCACAACTAGAAGACTCTAGAAAACAGTAGGTAGGATAGAAAAGAAAAGGAAAGAAATACTACACTAGAGTGGAAGCATCTAGAAGTAGCCAAACAGATCTGGCATGTGTTTTCTTTCTTCTCATCTAGTGTTCCTCATCATTCTCCCCTAGTTGTTTGGAACTCGCCCTCGAGTTATCTTCATAGAGCGCTTCTTCTGGATGGTAGAGAGTCAAGTCCGCAACATTGAAAGTGTTGGAGATACCCATGTCACTTGGAAGATCTATCACATAAGCATTATCATTTATCTTCCTCATGGTAGAGAAGGGCCCATACCTTCGCTGCCTAAGTTTCCCTTTAACACCTAAAGGCAGCCTCTCTTTTCGGAGGTAGACCATCACCTTATCACCGACTTGGAATGATTTTGGCCTCTTTTTGCAATCAGCAAGTTGTTTATATTTCTGATTTTGTGCTTCCAAAGCGCCGCGTATCTCTTCAAATAACTCGGTGTAATTATCAGCAAAGGACAATGCTGATTTTGAGTTTCCCCTTGATGGCAGCTTCACCAGGTCCACCACATGTGTTGGAACTTTAGTGTAGACAATGGAAAAAGGGCTCCTTCCTGTGGATCTATGCTTGGAGTTATTGTAGGAGAACTCTGCAAGAGATAAAGCCAAATCCCATTGCCCCTTTCTTTCTCCACAAATGCAACGGATCAGATTACCCAAAAACTTGTTCACCACTTCCGTTTGTCCATCTGTTTGTGGATGAGCAGTGCTAGAAAATTTCAATTCAGTGTTGAATTGCTTGCACAAAGTGAGCCAAAATGCAGCAAGAAACTTGCTATCACGGTCTGAGACAATGGACCTTGGAACTCCATGAAGTCTGACCACTTCTCGAAAGAATAGGTTTGCCACATGATGAGCATCCGTTGTCTTGCGGCATGGGATGAAATGAGCCATCTTAGAGAATCTATCCACGACCACAAATACAACATCACTTCCTCGTCTTGTTCTTGGCAAGCCCAAGACGAAGTCCATAGAAATGTCCTCCCATGGAGCAACAGGAACAGGCAAAGGCATGTATAACCCTGTGTTCTGGACTTGGCCTTTGCAGGTCTGACATACGGGGCACCGTTGAACGAACTTTCCAGCATCTTTCTTTAGTTGTGGCCAAAAGTAGCGAGCTTCCAGGTTAGCGATAGTCTTGTCCTGTCCAACATGGCCACTAAGATCACTTGAATGGAGCTCTCTAACCAGCTTGTCACGTAGAGAACTTCTTGGAATGCACAAACGATCATTTTTGAAGAGATATCCATCTTGCATCAAATAGTCATCACCTAATGGTTGGCCCCTTGCGTGCTTTACCCAAACATGGCCAAAGTCTTCGTCACCCTCATACAACTCCTTTATTTGACCCATGCCCGGAAGTTCAGCTTCAAAAGCAGTCAAGAGGCATGCACGACGACTCAAAGCATCGGCCACTCTATTAGTTATTCCAGATTTATGCACGATGAGATAGTTAAACCTCTCAAGATATGCTGCCCATCTTGCTAGCATGCGGTCAACATGCTTTTGATTTCTAAAATGCTTCAAGGATTGATGGTCGCTATAAACAATGAACTCTTTAGGCAACAAATAGACTTCCCAAGTTTTCAACGCTCTGAAAACGGCGTATAATTCTTGCTGATAGGTACTCCATTTCTGTCTAGCTTCACTTAACTTCTCACTAAAGAAAGCAATGGGCTTCCTTTCTTGAGATAGGACAGCTCCAATGCCTACTCCACTTGCATCACACTCCAACTCAAAAGTCTTGTTGAAATCAGGTAGTACCAAGACAGGAGCTTGTGATAGCTTTTGTTTAATCTCATTGAAGCTAGCTTCAGCTGCTTCTGCCCATTGGAACTTTTCTTTCTTCAAACACTCGGTAATTGGTGCCATGATAGTGCTGAAATTCTTAACAAATCGCCTATAGAAAGTTGCAAGGCCATGAAAGCTTCTTACCTCAGAAATGGTCTTAGGAGTTGGCCATTCTCGGATTGCTTCAACCTTAGAATCATCAACACGAATGCCGTCACATGTTATGACGAATCCTAGGAAAAGAAGTTGTGTTTGCAGGAAAACACATTTCTTCAAGTTGACGTAGAGCTCATTTTCCCTTAGTACTTCTAGCACCTTCCGAATGTGATCAAAGTGTTCATCCTCATCCTTGCTATAGATCAAGATGTCATCGAAATAGACCACAACAAAGTGGGATAAGAAGGGTCTAAGGACTTGATTCATTAAGTGCATAAAGGTACTTGGTGCATTTGAGAGTCCAAATGGCATGACTAGCCATTCAAACGACCCTTCCTTTGTCTTGAAGGCGGTCTTCCATTCATCCCTGGGTCTTATACGGATTTGATGATATCCACTTCTTAAATCTAGCTTTGTGAACACTCTTGCTCCACTAAGCTGATCCAACATATCGTCCAGACGGGGAATAGGGAATCTATACCTTACGGTGATCTTGTTAACGGCTCTACTGTCCGTACACATGCGCCAAGATCCATCTTTCTTTGGCGCGAGTAGGGCTGGTACAGCACATGGGCTAATACTTTCTCGAATGTGCCCTTTTTGCAACAATTCCTCCACTTTCTCCTTCAATATACCATGCTCCTTTGGGCTCATTCGATAGTGTGGAAGATTAGGAAGACTTGCTCCCGGAATTAAGTCAATTCTATGTTGAATTCCTCTCATCGGTGGCAAGCCATGTGGCTCCCCAAGTATGTTCTGAAATTCTGCCAATAAACCACGTACCTTTGCTGGAATTTCAACAGTCAGGTGCTCTTCTCCCTTTACAACAAGTGCAGCACACAAATCTGCCTCCTTCAAGTCTTCCATAAACTCATGAGAGGTATGGGAGCCAAGTATTAAGATCGGGCACAGAACATGTATCGTCTGCAGACAAACCAAAAGTTCTGGGCGACTGGCCATACAATTTTAAACAGTGATTTCCATTGAAGCGCTGAATGAGGGCTGGTGTTATACCAAAACTCAGCAAGAGACAACCATTGAGCCCACTTAACTGGACAAGCATGAATAAAACAACGCAAATAGGCCTCCAGGCATTCAGTGACTCTTGGACTGACCATCAGTTTGGGGATGGTGAGAAGAACTCATGCGTAGGTTGGTCCGTGTGATTGCTGCCATTTTCTTCCAAAACCGGCTGGAAAGATACGGTCTTGACCTATCACAATTGACTCAGTTAAGTGGGCCACATCCAGAACATAGTTGAAACGTACAGAGTGAGGCAACCCTTCTCCAAAATCCATCGTGAGCATTTGCCAAAACTTGCAAGGAACAAGCAAAGGCTCTGAAAGTCCTGGATAGCAAGTTCGATCAGGTTTGGCTCACTGACAAACCATACACTCTTGAACATACTTTTTCACCTGAGCCCTCATGTGCTTCCAGTAAAAAAGTTATTTCAGACGGTGAAGAGTAACTGGAATGCCAGTGGCCCCCAATAGGACTGGTATGAAAGGCATCCAACAATTTGGGGACCAGGTCCATGTCAGGAGGAAGCCAGATACGATCTTTACATCCCTGAGAGAAAAATGATCGTCTTCAGAAATTTGCACTGCTAATTTGACTAGTAATTCCTGAGCTTCAATATTTTCTTGGTAGACATCTAAGATCTCTTGTATCCAAGCAGGTTGGTGAGAAGATATAGCCAGTAACTGATCATCAAGATGAGGTTTGCGAGACAAAGCATCCGCAGCACGGTTGTCCACTCCTTTGTTGTACTTTATTTTGAACTGTAGGCCCAATAGTTTGGTGAACACATTTTGTTGCCAAGTTGTGTGCAGCTCTGGTCCTCTAAATGTGCCAGACTATTGTGGTCAGTTAGAATGAGAAATTCAACATGCTGTAGATAAGTTCTCCATTGTTCCACTGCAAGTAACATGGCCATATACTCATTTTCATATGTGGATAATCCTTTGCTCATAAAAGCGATTGGATGGCCTTTTTGAAGCAATACTGCCCCTACTCCAGCATCACATGCATCTGTTTCAATAACAAACTGTTGGCTGAAATCTGGCAAGGACAAAACAGGTGCAGTAGTGAGAGCCAACTTCAGTTGCTCAAAAGTAGACTGCCTTTGGAGACCAAACAAAAGGAACATGTTTCCGGAGAAGTTTTGTTAAAGGCTGGTTAATCATTCCATAGTATCTAACAAACTTAAGGTGGTAGCCTGATAACCCAAGAAATTCAAATTGTTAGATATATAGGCCAATTATTCACATCTGCTATCTTACTTGGATCAGTGGAAACACCCTTCTCAGAGACTACATATCCCAAATAAGGGATACTGTGTTGAGGGAAAGCACACTTGGATCCTTTGACCTTCTACAGATGCTGCTGCAATAATTGTAACACTTGCTACACATGCTGGAGATGATCCTCAAAAGTGGCACTGTATATAAGGATATCATCGAAGAAAACAATATCAAAAGTGGCAGTTTGTCATTCATGACTGACTGTGGAATGTTCCTAGTGCTCCTGTCAACCCAAACGCCATGACATTATCTGAACACGCAGTATCCAAGTCGACAATCCTTTGAACGGCAACAATCATATGAACATTGAATTTAAACCATCTACAAATCTAGTAGTATAGTGCAACATATCTGGATCAGGTTCATAAGCTGTCAACTGATCCATAAGTTCAGAAAACTGACTGATATATTCCTCAACAGAAACAGTCTATCGAAGATAGTACACCCTGTGCACTAAGGAATCATGTGATTGCGTCCAAATCGGCTAATTGCCGCTGCACAGAAATCATCCCATGAGGCTCGCACACAGCGTGCCGCTGCTCCCTTGAACTGCATTGCAGCCACCGCGATCCATAGATCCGGGTTGGTACCAAACATCTCAAAGTAATCAACGCATCTGGTTTATCACAACTTACGATTCTTGCCATCGAATCGCAGAAAATCCACTGACGGTGGTTTCAGTGGCCTGATGACGAGGACAAACCACTCCTCTCGTGTTGCAAAAGACTAGAGAAGGACGAACTCGGGTGTGGTAAATCGGCGAATAGCTCGTGCTGGAGGAGGGATGTAAGGCGTTGTCGCGCCCAATCCCGTCCCCGTGTAGTCGTAGACAAGCGGTGCCTCTGGGCCGGTCTCCGCGCCTCCCCTTGGCGTCCTGTCAAACAGATCCAATTTGCCGATGCAGGAGGTGAGACCCTCGGCAGCTCGAAGCTCGTGGATCTGCTTGAGGAGGTCCGCTTTGGCGCCATCAGTGTTAGCTTGCATGTCGTTGACGATGGTGCCGACCGCTGCACCAACCGCCCCGTCGACCACTGCATCAACAGAACACGCCACCGCCGCACGGACCGCGCTCCCCATCGCCGTCACAATGAGCGCGTCGAGCTAGCTCCTTCTGGTGACGAAGGTGGGCTGCTTTGCTCGCCTAACTGAGCGTCTCATAGATCGCCTCCCGTTTGGAGTCAAGTACTCCATGAGCTCTTGTTGTCGCCGCCAGACGCGTGTCGTGCAGATGATCCGACGTGAGGTGGGTGAAATTTTTGGCTCTACCAATTGTTAGTTACAGGATGGTGAATCGGAGGTAGGCTATGGGATCATTTCAAATTCACTAGGTGGGGTGTTTGTCTTGCTTACAAGGGAAGGGACAAGGAAAGGATTGCAAGTCAATGGCTGCTAGCCGTTTATCAATTAGCCACCTAATACGGAATCAACGAAGGTATTTATAATCCTCAGGTTAGGACACAATCCCCATTACGGGTCAATGGCTGACGGGCTCTCCCGCTGGGCTCTCTTACTGGGCTGGCCCTCCTTGGTGATGAAGGTTGCACGTCGTTTGTAGTCAATGTAGGCCCAGTGCTAACATTGATTCCCACCAGGCCATCACTGTGACTGGGCCACCATCAGGGACAGAGCTAGGAATTTTATTTGAGGGGGCCCAATGAAACATCTAAAGCATTGAGGGGGGCCATACATACGAATTTAGTGGTCAAATTCATCAAATCCACGCACTACATAGGTGTAGTTTGAGAATTTTTCACAGCATGGGGGGAGCCATGGCCCCGGCTCGCCCCCTGCTGGCTCCGTCCCTGGCCACCATACCTTCACTTTCTTGCCTTCGCCTCTTCTACTTAAATCTGGGCTACAGATGGGAAGATGGACATGTGGGGCTGGGTTGGCCCGTTTTCGCTTGTTCTCTGTTCTTTGCCTATTTTGCTTGTGTTCATTTGAAATGTATCACTGTTAATATGGACACAGTCTCCAAGATGCAACTCCGACCATTACTATGATGTGAATATATTGTTAAAAAATAGAAAATCACATAATTATGATATTTTTCATGACAAATCAAACGTATTACTCGTGCTATTATTTTTGAATAATATTATCCTCATTTAACTAATCTCAACTATCATTATATATATATAGTCGATGTTAGATAAGTTTGATGGCACACCTTAACTAGAAGCTTGGTAATTGTATCGTTGTCTCAGATTTGTTGGGATCATGTCTTAGCGCCGCGAATAATGCAAACTTTCACCTGCATTTTTATTCAGACATGACACATGTTCTGTGATCCCATTCCTTGATCTGATCGACCAGGTTCCTGGTAACTATGGGCCGTTATACCTGTTGGGAAATCTCTCGGTAGACGAAAATTCATCGTATTCTCTTCACATCGAATGACCCAATTGTCATGATTATATTTTTCTAAAATTGTACTCCCTCCGTTCACAAATATAAGATGTTCTAACTTTTTTTTTTCTGAATCGGATGTATATAGACACGTTTTAATATGTTTGTTCACTCATTTTAGTCTGTCTGTAGTCCATATTGAAATATCCAAAACATCTTATATTTGTGAACGGAGGGTGTATCTATATGCTATGTTTGCCCAATAAGATCACACTAGTTGAATGCCCGTGCGTTGCCACGGGCCAACAAATGAATCTATGGCGAGCCCTGGGCTACAGCTCTTGGGTCATCACACTGTCCTTTGGTATGTTGTCACCCTGCTCCGAATCTGCCATATTTTCTCCAAGTCCTGCAAACTACCGTTGCTATTCCCAGCCCCGCTAGAAAATTGCACGAGTTTTCTCCAAGTATGCCAGATTGCCAAAGTCATTCCCAATGTCACTAACTTCATATGGTTTGCAACTGCACACCACAACATTTGAGTAATTCAACTGATACCCAATTTTGTTTTTTGCAATGTTATACGTCAGAAATCCCAAAGGAGCCTATTTTCTTGGGAAACGTTTGCCTCCGGACGACCGGCCGAGCGCTCGGCCGGTCTCCCCTCGCTCGCTGGCTCTTTTCACGCGGGAACAGGCCTCGTATGCTAGGTGGGCCTCAAGCGAGATGTCGCTTTCCTCATCTCTTTCTTATATTATCACGTTTTTTTCCTATGCTTCTTCTTCCTCTCGCCTAGTCGCTTCTTTCTCTCACCTTATGCACAGTGAGCTCGCCAGCGCCCATGGCGCGACCTCCGGCTCCTTTTGCGAGCGCCTCCTTCCCCGCTGCAAGCATCTCCTCCCCCACACACCTCAAACTGCTGCCCCACCAATGCTACAACCGTAGAGATTTTTGGCTGGAACCGATGATAATTTTTGCTTGAATCAGCATTGCTTTTTGCTTCGTGGGTGCTACAACCAGTTCTGTGCTGTTAGAGTTATAATATAAGTCATGTACCCCTTTGTATTTATCCCGTTGTATAAGGGGTTTCCTGCATATGTTCCACACCTGTACATGTATATATATATCGGCCTATGGCCTCATGGGAATACAAGTTGCTTATTCCTAACATGGTATTAGAGCTAGGTCAATTTTTTGCACGCTGCAACTCGTGCTGTTGATCCGTCTTCCTCTCGCTCGACGCCTCCCGCCCGCTCGAAGCCGCCGTCGCTGCTCCCGCTCTCCCTCCCGCTCGAAGCCGCCGTCGCTCCCTCCCGCTCCCCGTTCGTGCTGCCGGCCGTGGAGATTACACTGCTTGCCTCAATCGAGACCGCCACCTATCGGATCTCGTCTTCAGCAACTCTTCTGCTCAAGCCGCCAGAAGTCGATTCGCGCCGGCCACTATTGATTACCGTGGGCGTCCAGATCGTGGGCCGCCTTGCTTGGAGATCGCTGGCTCTCGTCCAAGTTTCGGCCGCCGGCCACCGGATCCTGCCCAGGCCGCCGTCCGCATCCGCTCAAGATCTCTGCCGGTTCCCGTGCTCCACTTGGTGCAGCCCGTGTGCGTTGACTGCGTCGGGCTCGCGTGATCCACGGCCGTGCTATTCTGCTTGCTTCGGCTGCTGGTGGGCCGCCGTGCTACTCGGCTGATAGGCCTGTGTTCTGCTAAAAAAAAGTCTGCTGCATCGGGCTATGTTTCTGTCCCTCGCTGTCCGGTGATCTTCGATGGTACTAACTACACCGAGTTCGCTGGCTTCATGCGCATTCACATGCATGGCATTCGTCTCTGGGGTGTTCTTTCTGGCGAGGTCTGCTGTCCGCCACGTCCGGTTCCTCCAGTGGCCCCTACTCCGCCGACTCCACTGGTTCTTCCTACGGACGCTAATCAGGCCGCCAAGGATGCGGCTAAGATTGCTGATGAGGCTGCTGATCGTGCCTATGATGAGAGGGTTTTGGCCTATGAGGAGGCTCTTCAGACGTATCATGGTGCTTTGTCTGTTTACACCCAGTGGCTTGATGATGATGCTCGTGCTGCAGCTGTTCTTACTGCTAGTGTTCTGCCTCAGTTTGCTTCTGAGTTTCTGGGCCTTCCTACTGTCTTTCAGATGTGGACCTGTCTTCGTCAGCGCTATGAGCCCTCTGGTGATGCCTTATACCTTTCTGTGGTTCGTCAGGAGCATGCTCTTCAGCAGGGTGACTCTACTGTTGATGACTTTTATGCACAGAGTTCTGCTATCTGGCGCCAGCTTGATTCTCTCCGCAGTGCTGGTTGTCGTACTTGCCCCTGCTGCCAGGCTGTCCAGGCCAATTTGGAGTTTCATTGCGTCTACGAGTTCCTGTCTCGGCTCCGTAAGGAGTTTGAGCCCCGGCGTGCTCAGTTGTTTGCTCGTGGCCGTATTTCTCTCATGGAGGCGCTTTCGGAGATTCGTGCTGAGGAGACTCGCTTACGTGGTGCTGGTTTGCTGGAGGTTCCCTCTGTGCTCGCTACTCGGGCTTCTTCCACTCCACCTGCTGCACCGACTCATTCTCGCTCCAGTGCTCCGCCGCTTTTGCCCACTCCTTCTGGAGGCTCAGGTCGCCCCCGTCCACATTGTGACTACTGCAACAATGATGGTCATATTGAGTCCCAGTGCTACACAAAGCGGAAACACCTGCGCAAGGCGCGATCACCATCCTCAGGGACTTCGTCATCTCCCTCGACAGCTTCAGCCATTGCTTTGACTGAGCAGGATATTCTGAGACTTAAGCGTCTGCTCGCGGCTTCAGGTTCTTCCTCGACGGGTACTGCTGGTTCTGTGACTGATGCTTCCCCCACTGCGCAACCGCCCTCTACACAGTCAGGTACATCCCCATGGGTTCTGGACCCTGGAGCTTCTTTTCATATGTGTTCTCATTCTTCCGCTTTGTCCTCTCTTCGATCGCTGGATTCTCCTGTTCATGTCTTCACTGCTGATGGTACTCCACTTTCTGTTGCTAGTAGAGGCAATCTTTCCACTCCTTATTCTGTTTCTGATGTTACTCATGTTCCTCGACTTACTATGAATCTGTTTTCTGCTGGTCAACTTACTGATTCTGGTTGTCGTGTCATCCTTGATGTTGACTCTTGTTCTGTTCAGGACCGTCGCACGCACACTCTGGTTGGGGCTGGCCCTCGCCGCCGTGATTCTCAGGGTCTTTGGGAGTTGGACTTGCTTCATGTTCCTTCCGCTGCCACCACCATCGCCAGTTCCTCCGCTTCTGTCGCCTCTGTTACTGGTTCCTTCAAGCAGTGGCACCATCGACTTGGTCATCTGTGTGGTTCTCGGTTGTCGTCTTTAGTTCGTCGAGGTCTTCTGGGGTCTGTCTCAGGAGATGTCTCTTTAGAGTGTCAGGGTTGTCGTCTTGGCAAGCAGATTCAGTTACCATATTCACATAGTGAGTCAGTGTCTAAGCGTCCTTTCGATTTAGTCCATTCTGATGTATGGGGTCCGGCTCCTTTTTCTTCGAAAGGTGGTCATAAATATTATATTATTTTCATAGATGATTTCTCTCGTTACACATGGCTTTATTTCATGACTTCTCGTAGTGAGCTGTTGTCTATTTATAAGCGTTTTGCTGCCATGGTTCATACACAGTTTTCTTCACCCATTCGTGTTTTTCGTGCTGACTCCGCTGGCGAGTATATCTCTAAGATGTTGCGTGGTGTCCTTGCTGAGCAGGGTACTCTTGCCCAGTTCTCTTGTCCTGGTGCTCATGCTCAGAATGGCGTGTCTGAGCGCAAGCATCGTCACCTTCTTGAGACGGCTCGTGCGATGATGATCGCTGCCTCTCTTCCGCCTCATTTTTGGGCCGAGGCTATCTCCACTTCTGCCTATCTCATCAACCTTCAGCCGTCTGCTGCTTTGCAGGGTGGTGTTCCTTTTGAGCATCTTTTTGACCGTTCTCCCGATTATTCGATGCTTCGCTTGTTTGGTTGTGTTTGCTATGTTCTTCTTGCCCCTCGCGAACGCACCAAACTGACCGCTCAGTCTGTTGAGTGTGTCTTCTTAGGCTACAGTGATGAGCATAAGGGCTATCGTTGTTGGGATCCTATCGGTCGTCGGATGCGTATCTCTCGAGACGTGACTTTTGATGAGTCTCGTCCCTTTTACCCACGCCCATCTTCCTCGCTTTTTTCAGTGGAGGATATCTCTTTCCTCACTTTTCCTGACTCACCTATCACCCCCGTCGCGCCTGTGCCTATTCGTTCCACTCCTTCTGCTTCTCCACCTCTCGTCGATTTGCAGCCACCATCCTCTCCGGTCTCCTCGTCTAGCATGTCACAGGATTCTACGCCTTCCTCTCCGGTGACTTCTTCGTCACCACCCCCCGATCCTACCTTGGCGATTCCTCCTTCTATTGTTCCATCTTATCCTCAGCATTACACTCGTCGTTCACGACCTGTGGATGCCTCATTGGATGAGTCGTCCTCTTCCTCTCAGCCTACTTATGGCTTGCGTTCTCGTCCTCGTCCGCCTGTTGATCGCTTTGGATTTCCCACCGCTAGTGCTGCTGTTCTTGAGCCAACTTCTTATCGTCAGGCTGTTGTTCATCCTGAATGGCAGTTTGCGATGGCAGAGGAGATTGCTGCTCTTGAACGCACTGGTACCTGGGATCTTGTTTCTCTTCCTCCCGGAGTCCGTCCCATCACTTGTAAGTGGGTCTACAAGGTTAAGACTCGCTCCGATGGTTCTCTTGAGCGTCACAAAGCTCGTCTTGTGGCTCGTGGTTTTCAGCAGGAGCATGGTCGTGATTATGACGAGACTTTTGCGCCTGTGGCCCATATGACCACTATTCGTACACTTCTTGCCGTTGCCTCTGCACGCCACTGGTCTATATCTCAGCTTGATGTTAAGAATGCCTTTCTTAATGGTGAGCTGCGTGAGGAGGTGTACATGCAGCCCCCACCTGGGTATTCTGTTCCTGATGGCATGGTATGTCGTCTTCGTCGCTCTCTCTATGGCCTTAAGCAAGCCCCTCGCGCCTGGTTTGAGCGTTTTGCCTCTGTGGTCACTACTGCTGGTTTTTCAGCAAGTGCTCATGATCCAGCATTGTTTATTCACCTTTCTCCTCGTGGTCGGACTCTTCTTCTTCTCTATGTTGATGACATGATCATCACTGGGGATGACCCCGAGTATATTGCCTTTGTAAAGGCCCATCTTAGTGAGCAGTTTCTTATGTCTGATCTTGGACCTCTTCGCTACTTTCTTGGGATTGAAGTCTTCTCTACCTCTGATGGCTTTTTTATATCCCAGGAAGTATATCCAGGATCTTCTTGCTCGTGCTGCTCTTACTGACGAGCGCATTGTTGAGACTCCTATGGAGCTCAATGTTCACCTCCGTGCTACTGATGGTGATCCTCTCCCTGACCCGACGCGTTATCGTCATCTCGTTGGCAGTCTTGTCTATCTAGCTGTCACTCGTCCGGACATCTCTTATCCGGTTCATATTCTGAGTCAGTTTGTCTCTGCTCCCACATCGGTTCACTATAGCCATCTTCTTCGTGTTCTCCGATATCTTCGGGGCATGATCTCTCACCGTCTCTTCTTTCCTAGCTCCAGTTCTTTACAGCTTCAGGCCTATTCGGATGCTACGTGGGCTAGTGATCCTTCTGATCGCCGTTCGCTTTCTGCTTACTGTGTTTTTCTTGGCGGTTCTCTTATTGCCTGGAAGACGAAGAAACAGATTGCAGTTTCCCGTTCGAGTGCTGAGGCTGAGTTGCGAGCCATGGCTCTTTTGACCGCAGAGGTGACTTGGTTACGGTGGTTACTTCAGGACTTTGGTGTTTCTGTCACTACACCGACTCTGCTCTTATCTGACAGTACAGGTGCTATTAGCATTGCGCGCGATCCTGTGAAGCATGAGCTCACCAAGCATATTGGTGTTGATGCTTTCTATGTGCGCGCTGCTGTGCAGGATCAGGTTATTGCTCTTCAGTATGTGCCTTCCGAGTTACAGTTGGCAGATTTCCTGACGAAGGCCCAGACTAGAGCACAACATGGCTTTTATCTCTCCAAACTCAGTGTTGTTCCTCCACCATGAGTTTGAGGGGGGTGTTAGAGTTATAATATAAGTCATGTATCCCTTTGTATTTATCCCGTTGTATAAGGGGTTTCCTGCATATGTTCCACACCTGTACATGTATATATATATCGGCCTATGGCCTCATGGGAATACAAGTTGCTTATTCCTAACATGTGCAACCACAAAGCTGCAAGCGGCATCCGAGAAAGCTACAACCGGCCATGAAAAAGCTTCAACCCGAGATGGCGCGGAAGCTGGGGCTGGCCAGTGCTACAACCGTTGACAGAAAAGCTTCTACTCTTAGATGAAAAAGCTTCAACCGGGCACTATGAAATAAAGAAATCGCAACATTGGACAGAAAAAGCTTCAACGTAGATGCAAAAAGCTTCAATCAGACATTGTGCAATGAATTTTTTGCTGGAAGTGGTTTCAGTTTTTGCTCGAACCGGCGGAATTTTTTGCTTCAAACGGTGACGCTCGCGGAATTTTTGCTGGAAACAGTCATTGGATTTGCTGGAAATCTGTGCAAAATTTGTTGCAACCGGTGAGTACTGGTGAGGCTACAATCACAACACTGCGGCGACGGCGAGCGACAGCAATCTGCGGCGATGGCGAGCGACAGCGATCTGCTATGGAAGGCGAGGATGGTGGCCGGGGCACGCGCTGCGCGTGGGGGTCAGAGACGTGTGCGTGCGATCTGAATCAGACGAGGGGGCAAGGCTACGGCGAGCGGCGGCGATCTGTCCGACGGTGAGCGGCGGCGATCTGCTACGGTAGGCCAGGATGGTGGCCGGGGGACAGTGTCCATGCTGCGCGTGGGGGGCAGAGAAGGTGTGCGCACGATCTGATTTCGGGGAGATGACAGGGAGAGACGGTTGACTTTCGAGCTGCAGATCCAACGGCCGCGCGGCGACCGGCCCAACTTTCGGCCGGTCGACCGGCGCCTATCAGTCGCCATTTTTTTCTAAACATTGCATGAGAGCTCATAGTTCCACTTGTACAAACACTCCTACCTCGGGATTAAAATCACCCATATAAAAGAATAACCTAACACACAATTTATTATCCTAACAAAATAATTTATTGCTCTATCACTAAGTCTCTAACAAGGTCAAAGAACGCTCTAGTTACACCAAGGACATCTACACAGCTCATCTTGGCCCTCCCTTCTCCCTAGCACTTAATCCATTCTTTGGATGTCAGTGTGTTTGTGCCACAACAAAGGGTTGGATTTCGATTATGCATATAAAATGTTTATAAGAAGAAAGCTTTATCAAATATTATATGTGGTTGTTTGATCTATTAAGCAGGCACCATTAGACCTAACAGAAGAACATACGTGCACAGACCAAAATGATCACCTCCGGTTCATCCAGTGCACCTCCATTGCAGTCTGAAGTTCAACAATTCACCTATTTTTGTCAGGCTGTAAAAATGATAGCATGCTAATAAGATAATCTCGAGGAAATTACTGCAACACAACGGAGGTCAAGATTTGTAGTAAATTTTACGGTAATCAAGCCATATGGCGAGAATTGTCGACTTTGATCACTTCATTTCCATTTGGAGTATCACTACAGCCGGCAATGGCGATAAACAATAGTTGATGAAATGCATATCACTGAACAAGACAAAAAATCACTTGCGTTAATCTGGCTAATCTTTAACTGGCTGTTGGTTTTCTTATGTTCTGGTTTACAAAGAGCAGTCAAAAATGCACGTGTGCTGAGAAGTTAAAGTTACTCTTTTGATATTCCCAAAAGAATGATATGATATTGTATCATAATTTTAACTGTCTATTCGAATTAAGGAATCATGCGCAGAACAACACCAACAAAACTATAAGCAAAGATGAAGTTTCTATTACAAAAAAGACATCAAGTATTACATAAGTCTTCCAATGAAGAAAATAAAACAGTCTAGCAGAAGGTACGACCTATGAATCAAGGAGATGTTGTTAACAATAATGGAAAAGAAAAAATAAATGGTATCAACTCAAACTAAACTAGTTCTCAGGAATAACACATGTCACTTCCATGGTGGAAAGTGTATTTTGTAAAATAGAAAAAAGGGAATATATTGAAATAGACACTTGTGATCTGGGAAGGAGGAGAATGTAATGTAAAACTAAACCTACAACAATTTGCATCACATTTATAAGACATGGTGTACCAAAGGGAGTAGAAAATTAATGCAAATAGTATTTTTCAGTATTCTTTTGATTAAATTAAAGTTCCAGAAGTTGCCCTTAGTGATGCTTGCAATGAATAAGAGTATGCCCCGAAATTTGCATTCACTTCAAAGCAAGGGGGAAATATCACTTCTAAATTAACTGATTGCTACAGAATAAAGTTACTATAGCTCTTAACAAATTTTAGTAAATCAGAAGCCACTTCTTCTATTCAGTAGAACGAATGTAAGTTTCAATTGTAACCCATATCAACTGTTCGCGCACTTAAAATCCCAGGTAAAAAGTTAGTGTGAACATAGTACGCAAAATATAAAATCATGGAACCACTTCGAAATATATAAATGAAGCCAAATTCTAGGATTAGATTACCACTATGCAGATTGTATTTTTGCTACTGATTTCCATTTAATTGTGCTCCAAGATGAGTGCCGACATGCATGAAAACGTGCAAGCAGTTTAGTGTACAATTTCTAAGGAACACTTCTTACAACTCCTTTTGGTCTCAAGTTTAGCATTGTTAAGTGCTGTCAGAGCACTAAAACCAGGCTAGAGATACCAAATAGCAAAAAGGGCCAACAAAAGTTAGCTGACCCAGGTTGCCACCCCACATGTGGTGAACCCGATTCAACCCCTTGAGCCCAGCAGTCCTCATGGTCATCTCAAACCAGTAGACTGCTCGGCCCATGGAAGCAGGGCAGTCGGCCAGCACGACTCCGTCATCATGGCCGTGGTTGTTGACGCCAAGGTACTGTACGGACAACTTGTCAATGAACACGCTAAAGGACTGAGCTATTGGCATTGTCGAGCTCGGATAGCATGGGCTCCAAGTACAACAATGTTGCGGCAGCCGCTGTCGCCAAGCTCATTGTGTCCACCGTCGTCGTCACTGGCACCGATTTTAACGTCGCCTCTTTCTGGTACCCCACCTCTCGCCAATCTAACATATGGCAAATAAACCATCAGAATAAAGTAACGAGGAAACGGAGATTTTTATGTTCCTCCAGCACAAAACACGGTACAAGCCGCCGAGCGAGTTCATCACCTTCATGCTCTTCCCCAAGTTGAACTTATTCTGGTGTTTTCCTGCTTGGTACTGCCATCAACATAACCAAAATATGATAGACTCAGTAGTAAAGATAATTGATGTTCACAGCAGCAACAGGTGAAAACATAATCAAATGAAATGCTTACAGCAGCAGCAGGAACATTCGGTGTGTTGTAGGCTCCGTGCGCCGGGACCAAGAGTATAAATAATTTTACACATACAACGAGCTTCCACAATAAAAAGCAGACTTGAGTGATTTCTACACAACCTATACATGAGATTACGACAATAAGTAAACATCAAAAACACAATACTATAAATCTACATTCATAAATTCAGTGCTATATATAAGTATTCATCTAGGTAAAAATAAACATCAAACCATAATACCTTTATGCCGCCATAGCCCTACCTGCTCCTCCCATAGCACTACCACCACCCGTCGTCCTTTACGCTTACATTCATAAATTCAGTGCTATAAGTATTCATCTAGGTAAAAAGCAAACATCAAACCATAATACCTTTATGCCGCCACATGCCAGATTTCCACATGCAACCTCCTCCGTCTACCGGCTCCGCCCATAGCCCTACCACCACCCGTCGTCCTTTACGCCACCAGACGTATGTTGCCACTTGCCAGTCCCTGCCATAGTTACCGGATTCGTAGTCCACTGATTCAGGTTTGGGATTTGCGATTCGGTAGTGCCTACGAATCGAGTTCGGTGGGGTGAATTCGATGAGCAGTTCGTGAATTCGATGATTCTGATTCGTGAATAGTTTTTTCACAAAGAAAAGAAGTTAGTTCTCCAAAAAAAGAGAGAAGAAAGTTGAATAGTTAAAAGCAGGGAATGGACTTGGAGAATGCCAATGCATTGTTGACTCTTCGTCCATAGAAAGCTCTTCATCAGCACTCAAATCAATGGCACAAATATCAAAATCTGATTAGAAGATGAATGGAAGGAAAGTTCCCACCACAAATTTCGATTGGAGGCCCACATGACGTACTGATTAGTCTCATCCAAATCAAATTAATTCTTCTAAAAAAAATCCAAACAAGACCTATCGTCTTCTGAAGGAAGCCCGAGCTATTCCCCAACTCCAGCTCGTGCATTCTCCAAATCCCAGAGCTCCTAAATCCAGACTGCCAAAAGAGTACAGAGATACAGCGGTTTACCAGTGACCGAGGTGCTGTGCGCGCGGAAAAGAAGGTGATGCTTGACGGAGGCGATGCGGAAAAGCAGGGCGCTGTTGAACGGAGGCGAGTCGTCGGAGTCGATATCTTCATGGCCGTCACGCCAGGTCTTGTCAGCCGTCGCCGTTCTCCCGCCACCGGTCCTGGTCGCGGTCGCTGTGCCGTGCATCAGCTACCACGCATGCGCCGCGTCGAGGTCGCTGCTGCTCGGCCACCAAGTCTGGGCTGCAGTTGCATATCCACTGATTGGCGTGAGAAGATGCGGTGGAGCGAGGGTAAGGAGATGGCATTACCTGGGCCGTCGTTCGTCGCTGCTATTGATGCGGCACTCCTGTTCGTCGCCCCTGCCACATCGAGCACCTCATGGACTCGGTGATGAAGAGAAGAGATGCGGATCCACCGCTTCAATCTAGGAGGAGGCCGGCGGCGGTGATTCCTCTCTGCAAGACACGGGATCGATAGCGAGGGGTCTGGTGGAAGGGGGTGGGAGGTGGGAGTTGGGACGTGCGTACGTGTGGGTTGTTTTATTTTCTTTTCTTTTTTTCTATCGTGCACGGAGGGGTTGTGAGGAGGTCCGATTTTTCCTTCACGGGCACAAGTTACGTACGAGGCTGGAGAGGTCGAACCACGAGGGGAGGTCGAACCATCACGACGTTCGATCCCCCTTTAATAGTAGAGACTATTGTGAATAAAATGCCTTACCGCTCATCCATATTAGGTGAACCGATTCGTTATATTGCTGAATTTATGCTCAGTGACACCAACGCATTATCAAATCCTAGAACAAGTAGTCAACTATAACTATATAGTTATAACATACGGTGTACTTGTTAGCGAATGCTGAAAGCGTGAAGATACATTGGCAACAGTATTAGTTATAATGTTACTTGGTTTGGCTTCCTACTGGAGGGTGGCTGTTGAGCATGTGTTGGAAAGGCAGTTCACTTTTGCTAGATCGAAACTTAAAAGAGTTCTTGTAGTTGAATCTCAAATCAAATTGTTTGTACAGTATCTCATCTATAGGAGGCCTGGAGAGTTGTTAACTCAAAGAAGTGGACTCGCAAGCACTTTTCCTCTGCAGGAAGTGTATGCAAGGCTGATTTCTGAAGGATAAACTTCATCTATCATTCTATCAATTTTCTTCCCTCACACGATTGTAATAAGCCTGAATTTGTCACAACCGTCTCATTGAATTTGCCTCTTTTTTTCAGCTTGAATGTATTTCCTGTGGTTACACATGGTTTTCGTCAAGAGATGCCATCTCATCGCTGACGGTCGATACTCCAAGTTCTGGTGGGAATGTAGGCACCGCTCCCTGGGCAACAGCAAAGTTTGATGTCCTTCAGAAGCAGCTGGTGAGCCCTCGGGATCAGCCAGACAATAAGGCAAGTGCTGATGCTCTCCAGAAGAACACGGTGGCGTCCATTCCTAAACTTGAGAGGCAGAAATCATTCATCAAACCGAAGCCAGAGGAGCCCTCTGCACCCACACTGGAGAAACAGAAGGCGTTCACCAAGCCAAAGCCGGAGGAACCCTCTGCACCTTCGGCTAGTCATTAGTGAATGATCATGGGCGTTGCAATGTTTCAGAGATTGTACACCGGCAGCTCTTAAACATTCAGTAGAAGCATGAATAGGATGACAACACTTTCTTGTAGTCTATCGTTAAAAATTTCGATAAACTAGTTTCATACTTCCCCAAGCTACTTTTGTTCTCACTCTTGTTACGGTTGGCACTAAAAAACTCTTAGGGCAAAAGCCACCAGTGAGGGCCAAGTGGTTGGCTCTAGGTGATTTCAACCAAATATATCGTGCAAGAGACGAGCGGAATGTTAAGCGAAGCAGAATAAACCGTTTTCAGACAACTCTACAGAACCGTGAGCTCAGGAGATCCATTTGCAGAATTACCGCTTCACATACAGTAATAAGAGGACAAACCAAGACGACTCTACAGAACCGTGAGCTCAGGAGATCCATTTGCAGAATTACCGGTTCACGTACTGTAATAAGAGGATAAACCTTATTGCTGCTTGACATGGAGTGACGAGGGTAAAGCCGGCCCATTTTGTCTGGTTTTCTCACGTGTCCGTGTGGATGCATATCCGGTCTAAACACCAGACAAACTGTTGCGTGTCCGCTCGAACATGACGCACATTAGCTTGGTGTCTAGCTTGGTCCGTACGTTGGCCATCCAACCACCACCTACCTCATATTTAATTCCACACGGGTGGGAGGCCTTGCACGTGAGCCACCCAACCTCCCCCGTTCCTTTTTTAATGTCACACGTTCAATGGGGCCGTCCAGTCCACTTCCCAATTTCATCTTCCCTCTGCCCTTAGTTGCCCGACAACCCTAGCTGTTGGGCTGTGCTAGGTGCATTGGCTGCAATATAAAATTTTCCTACGCGCAGATTAATCAGGAACATGCTAATGGAGACAGATCACGAGATCAATATCACTAGTCGCGCGTTGCCATGCAGCGGAAGTAGAGTTGGGGCATCACGTTTTCTGAGTCGTCTTCTCCTCGTCGATTCCTCGAACATCTAGTCGTTGGATCCCACGAACAGGTTTGCTGGAGCGGTGTAAGTGTTTTTTTATTTGAGCCTTTTCACTTTTTTATGACCTCTTTTATTATTATTTTTCGTCCGGAGTCTCATCCCGACTTGTGGGGGGATCATAGTCTCCATCATCCTTTTCTCACTTGGGGCAATGCTCTAATGATGATGATCATCACACTTTTATTTACTTACAACTTAAGAATTACAACTCAATACTTAGAACAAAATATGACTCTATGTGAATGCCTCCGGCGGGGTACCGGGATATGCAATGAATCAAGAGTGACATGTATGAAAGAATTATAAAGGTGGGTTTGCCACAAATACGATGTCAACTACATGATCATGCAAAACAATATGACAATGATGAAGCGTGTCATAATAAACGGAATGGTGGTAAGTTGCATGGCAATATATCTCGGAATGACTATGGAAATGCCATAATAGGTAGGTATGGTAGCTGTTTTGAGGGTAATGGTGGGTGTATGGTACCGGCGAAAGTTGCGCGATACTAGAGAGGCTAGCAATGGCGGAATGGTGAGAGTGCGTATAATCCATGGACTCAACATTAGTCATAAATAACTCACATACTTATTGCAAAAATCTATTAGTTATCGAAACGAAGTACTACGCGCATGCTCCTAGGGGATAGATTGGTAGGAAAAGACAATCGCTCGTCCCCGACCGCCACTCATAAGGAAGACAATCAATAAATATCATGCTCCGACTTCATCACATAACGGTTCACCATACGTGCATACTACGGGAATCACAAACTTTAACACAAGTATTTCTCAAATTCACAACTACTCAACTAGCATGACTCTAATATCATCATCTTCATTTCTCAAAACAATTATCAAGTATCAAACTTCTCATAATATTCAATGCACTCTATATGATAGTTTTTATTATACCTATCTTGGATGCTCATCACTTTAGGACTAATTTCACAACTTAAGCAAATTACCATGCTGTTTTGTAGGACTCTCAAAATAATATAAGTGAAGCATGAGAGATCAATAATTTATATAAAATAAAACCACCGCCGTGCCCTAAAAGATATAAGTGAAGCACTAGAGCAAAAACTATATAGCTCAAAAGATATAAGTGAAGCACATAGAGTATTCTAACAAATTTCGAATCATGTGTGTCTCTTTCAAAAGGTGTGTACAGCAAGGATGATTGTGGTAAACTAAAAAGCAAAGACTCAAATCATACAAGACGCTCCAAGCAAAACACATATCATGTGGTGAATAAAAATATAGCCCCAAGTAAAGTTATCGATAGACGAAGACGAAGGAGGGGATGCCTTCCGGGGCATCCCCAAGCTTAGGCTTTTGGTTGTCCTTGAATTTTACCTTGGGGTGCCTTGGGCATCCCCAAGCTTAGGCTCTTGCCAATCCTTGTTCCATAATCCATCAAATCTTTACCCAAAACTTGAAAACTTCACAACACAAAACTTAACAGAAAATCTCATGAGCTCCGTTAGCGAAAGAAAACAAAACACCACTTCGAGGTACTGTAATAAACTCATTGTTTATTTATATTGGTGTTAAACCTACTGTATTCCAACTTCTTTATGGTTTATAAGCTCTATTACTAGCCATAGATTCATCAAAATAAGCAAACAACACGAAAAACAGAATCTGTCAAAAACAGAACAGTCTGTAGTAATCTGTATCTAACGCAAACTTCTGTAACTTAGAAAAATCTACCAAAATAGGACGACCTAGGTAATTTGTTTATTGATCTACTGCAATTGGAATCAGTATTTTATCACGTTCTAGTGATTTTAAACAATTGTTTTCGTGAACAGAAAGTTTCTGGAATTTTCAGCAAGATCAAATAACTATCATCCAAGAAGATCCTATAGGTTTAACTTGGCACAAACACTAATTAAAACATAAAAAACACATCTAACCAGAGGCTAGATCAAAAATTTATTACTAAACAGAAATAAAAAGCAAGATAATAAAACAAAATTGGGTTGCCTCCCAACAAGCGCTATCGTTTAACGCCCCTAGCTAGGCATAAAAGCGAGGATAGATTTAAGTATTGCCATCTTTGGTAGGTAATCCATAAGTGGATCTCATAATAGATTCATAAGGTAATTTAATCTTCTTTCTAGGGAAGTGTTCCATGCCTTTACTTAACGGAAATTGAAATCTAATATTCCTTTCCTTCATATCGATAATTACACCAATCGTTCTAAGGAAAGGTCTACCAAGAATAATAGGACATGAATGATTGCAATCTATATCAAGAACAATAAAATCTACGGGCACATAGTTCCTATTAGGAAGAATAAGAACATCATTAATTCTTCCCATGGGTTTCTTGATAGTGGAATCCGCAAGATGCAAGTTTAAAGAACAATCATCAAAATTACGGAAACCTAGCAAATCACACAAAGTTTTTGGAATCGTGGAAACACTAGCACCCAAATCACACAAAGCATAGCATTCATGATCTTTAATTTTAATTTTAATAGTAGGTTCCCACTCATCATAAAGTTTTCTAAGGATAGAAACTTCCAATTCAAGCTTTTCTTCATATTATCTAGGAGTTTAGTAGCTTATCCTAAAGTGATTTCCATAAAAGTGCCCCCCGCGGCCGAATCTAAAAGGTTTCTAGAAGCAAAATTCAATCCGGCATAAATTTTTTATATAATCATTCATAAATTCAAATCATGTGTAGGGCAATTACGTATCATTAATTTCATCCTCTCCCAAGCTTGTGCAACATGTTCATGATCAAGTTGCTTAAAATTCATAATATCGTTTCTAAGAGAGATGATCTTAGCGTGAGGAAAATACTTAGAGATAAAAACATCTTTGCACTTATTCCAAGAATCAATACTATTTTTAGGCAAAGACGAAAACCAAGTTTTAGCACGATCTCTAAGCGAAAAAGGAAATAGCTTCAATTTAACAATATCACTATCCACATCTTTCTTCTTTTGAATATCACACAAATCAACAAAGTTATTTAGATGGGCAGCAGCATATTCACTAGGAAGGCCAGCGAATTGATCTTTCATGACAAGATCAGCAAAGCAGCATTAATTTCACAAGATTCAACATCGGTAAGAGGAGCAATCAAAGTGCTAAGAAAATCATTGTTGTTGGTATTGGCAAAGTCACACAATTTAGTATTATCTTGAGCCATCGTGACAAGCAAGCAATCGAACACGCAAGCAAACAAGAAGCAAGCGAAAAAGAGGCAGACGGAAAGAGAGGGCGAATAAAACGGCAAGGGTGAAGTGGGGGAGAGGAAAACGAGAGGCAAATGACAAATAATGTAATGCGAGGGATAAGAGTTTGTGATGGGTACTTGATATGTCTTGACTTGTGCGTAGACTCCCCGGCAACGGCGCCAGAAATGGCTCGTTGTCGGGCAATCAAATCTTGACTTGACTTCGCGTAAGCCTCCCCGGCAACGACGCCAGAAATCCTTCTTGCTACCTCTTGAGCACTGCATTGGTTTTCCCTTGAAGAGGAAAGGGTGATGCAGTAAAGTAGCGTAAGTATTTCCCTCAGTTTTTGAGAACCAAGGTATCAATCCAGTAGGAGACCACGCTCAAGTCCCTCGTACCTACACAAACAAATAAGAACCTTGCAACCAACGCGATAAAGGGGTTGTCAATCCCTTCACGGCCATTTGCAAAAGTGAGATCTGATAGAGATGATAAGATAATATTTTTGGTATTTTTATGATAAAGACTAAAAGTAAAGAAAGCAAAATAAACGGTAATAGAAATAACTTGTTCACACGGGAGATTAATATGATGGAAAATAGACCCCGGGGCCATAGGTTTCGCTAGTGGCTTCTCTCAAGAGCACGGTGGGTAAACAAATTATTGTCGAGCAATTGATAGAATTGAGCATAGTTATGAGAATATCTAGGTATGATCATGTATATAGGCATCACGTCCGTGACAAGTAGACCGACTCCTGCCTGCATCTACTACTATTACTCCACACATCGACCGCTATCCAGCATGCATCTAGAGTATTAAGTTCATAAGAACAGAGTAACGCCTTAAGCAAGATGACATGATGTAGAGGGATAAACTCATGCAATATGATATAAACCCCATCTTTTTATCCTCAATGGCAACAATACAATACGTGTCGTTTCCCCTACTGTCACTGGGATCGAGCACCACAAGATTGAACCCAAAGCTAAGCACTTCTCCCATTGCAAGAAAGATCAATCTAGTAGGCCAAACCAAACTGATAATTCAAAGAGACTTGCAAAGATAACCAATCATATATAAAAGAATTCAGAGGAGATTCAAATATTGTTTATAGATAATCTTGATCATAAACCCACAATTCATCGGATCTCGACAAACACACCGCAAAAGAAGATTACATCGAAAAGATCTCCAAGAGAATCGAGGAGAACTTTGTATTGAGATCCAAAGAGAGAGAAGAAGCCATCTAGCTAATAACTATGGACCCGAAGGTCTGAGGTAAACTACTCACACATCATCGGAGAGGCTATGGTGTTGATGTAGAAGCCCTCTGTGATCGATGCCCCCTCCGGCGGAGCGCCGGAAAAGGCCCCAAGATGGGATCTCACGGGTACAGAAGGTTGCGGCGGTGGAAATAGGGTTTTGGCTCCTGTTCTGATGTTCTCGGGGTACGTAGGTATATATAGGAGGAAGAAGTAGGTCGGTGGAGCTACGAGGGGCCCACGAGGGTGGAGGGCGCGCCCAGGGGGGTAGGCGCGCCCCCTGCCTCGTGGCCTCCTCGTTGATTGCTTGACGTCCACTCCAAGTCCTCTGGATCACGTTTGTTCAGAAAATCACGTTCCTGAAGGTTTCATTCCGTTTGGACTCCGTTTGATAGTCCTTTCCTTCGAAACACTGAAATAGGCAAAAAAACAGCAATTTGGGCTGGGCCTCGGGTTAATAGGTTAGTCCCAAAAATAATATAAAAGTGTATAATAAAGCCCATTGAACATCCAAAACAGATAATATAATAGCATGGAACAATAAAAAATTATAGATACGTCAGAGACATATCAAAGTGCGCCACCTATATCCGCGCATGCAGGAGGAACATCGTGCGGCGGACCGCTAGGTTCGATCGCACAGCCAGCGACGAGTGGATGTGGCTAATTGCAACACATGCAAAGCCTAACAAAAAACACTGAAGCGATCAACTGAATACGTGTGCGGCACCTCCATTATATATAAGCATCCATCGCGGGCTCAACACATGGGCCCCACATGGATCCTAAAGCCCACATGTCTACTCGGCCCAAATCCAAGTTCAGGTTGGATCACATTCGACCCATGAAGTCGAATCAGACCTCGTAGGTTCCTTCCCTTAAGTGTGCGACCCCTTAGGTTCATGTCGGCTTGGTCGCAAGTCAGATCACATTCGACCTGCTCGGTTGGTAGCGGCCTCTAGCAAAGCATGCCAAGCACCAAGCAGACAATGAAGCCGGTTTGGTGAACATGTACAACGTGTCACACTTCTATTCCCTTTGCCTCACGATATGTGTTGTCGGGCTCAAGGTGAACCAGTCATCCTTGTTGCAGCTCGAACTCTCTCATTCCAATGATGCCGACCTACAACCGGATTATCTCAAACTCATGTTGCATGGCCATACTTATCAAGGTCGGATTACACGAGGGGCCCAAAGTATATCTCTTCAGATCAGAGGGGCAAATCCCATCTTGCTTGACCAATGTCTCGCGACATGGGTCTGGACAAGCCCAAAGCCAACCTTTATAACTACACAGTTTTAGAGTAGCGTTTGGTCGGCCCAAAGTAGGTCGGTCACCATCCCGAGTCCATGCGCCAGCTCAGGTCTTAGGACACAGAACAAATGTTGTACTAGTTACTCACAGATGACTTATCGCCGCGCCTCATGGCTGGGTCTGTCCGACCTAATGTCCATCTGAGCTCGGATCCAGTCACCCATATCCAACATTGGATCCGACCAGGTCCATGCAGTCCGTTAACATCTAATGCTCCATGCTTAGCGAGATCCAGCCATCTACCGTGTTGCTGTCGGGACCATGGGACTAGGGGTACCTAGGCCCGTCTGCCTGTGGCCCAAGGCACGACGCTCGGTGCGAGTCCAGTACGACCCATCTTCAAGACTTCAAGAGCAAGACCCTCGCGAGGGCCCCTGCTTCGCGAGGCGCCCAACGACGAGCTACACAGGAGCTCCAGAGGCCTCGTGCTAGGCGACATCCCCAAGCTGCCTCCCGAGGCCCCCTCGCGGGTGGATACTCCGAGGGCGCCAAGTCCCGCCTCGCGGTGCATGTGGGTGACGCGAGCCACAACAAGCGGCACCAGAGCCGTGCCAGCAGGCGTGGATGGTGGAGCTTTCCTCTTCCGTGCTAAAGGAGTAGGGCAGCTCGCCAGTTCCCAAGGCAATCTCTAAAGGTTGCCACTCCGGTGCAACAAGACCGGGACTGCGGGCTCGCTAGGACGGAGGTCATCACCGAGCCCACCGAAGCGTCATGCCCAGAAGCTTTAGCAGGCGGAGACTGCTTTTGCCAGGATAAGCTGTACTGCTGCCCCCTTCGAATTTGGCCATTGTGGCAACCCTTCCCGCCTAGAGTTTTGGGGGGAAGACGACCAAGGCTAGTATAAGTACATGTAGAGCACCACCATAGGAGGAGATCCATCCATCGAGTCCCGAGGCCTCTAAAGGCAGCCCACACTTGTACTCGCATGTTCATCCTCCCTCACGAGGCAATCCACAAAATGCAGGAGTAGGGTTTTACACCGCAAGGTGGCCCAAACCTGGGTAAACTGCTGTGTCTCTGATCCTTCTCCCCTCTCGCTCGAGCACGTCGGAGCATCGCCGTGAGGCAGTGAGCAGCGAGGCCAAGCGTAGCAAAGTTCTGTGAGCACACCCCAGAGTTTGAACCTTTCTTGGGTCCCTGGAGCCCCTGTTTTGACATTTGGCGCGCCAGGTAGGGGTGTGCCTGAGTTCTTCCGCTGCACTCCGGCCTCTGCTCCGCCGCCACCATGGTCGACGCTCGTCGTGCTCGAGTCGAGCGTCGGGCGGCTCGTGTCACCCAGACGGAGCCCGCGGGCCGCGGTGGCCGCCGCCACTTCGCCTCGGCACGACCAATGCCGCCACTGACCCTGCCGCCCATGAGCAGCAGGACTCCTCCCTGCACCCCTCTGTGTGGCAGGACAGTCACACCGCCACAATGTCACTCGCCGCTGCTACGGGCTCGTCCTCCCACGGTCTTCAGGGGCCGATGAATGCGCAGGCTGCGCTTCTCATGGCGCGCGAGCTTCTGCGTTACCGCCCGACCAACGAGGGCTATGACGCCTGGCTTGGCCGCATCACTGAGCATGTCAACGCTGCAGGAGAGGCCCCGACGCCCTCTCACTCGCTTCGCCCTCCGCCATCCCAGGCTGCGCCGTCCCGCGCCGGAGATGTGGCGCATGGGGCACCTCCGCCGCCTCCGTTGTGCGGCGACATCGTCGAGCCTTGACGCGAACGCGCCCGCGTGACCCGCTGCGCGGAACGCCCGCACCGGCCCGGGACGAGGCCAGCTGCCAGATCATCCACCGCGCGTTGCCCGGTGCGCACGTGCTCCTCGAGCAGCGGCAGCAACGCCAAGACCGAGCCGTCTAGGAGGTCGCAGCGGCCGAACGCCAGAACCGCCCGCCCTCGCACACGGCGCTCCTTCAAGTAGGGTCGGGTTTCGGGCCTTCACTCGCGAGCTGCGCCGGGTGGTTTGGCCCGCCAAGTTAAAGCCGGACCTGCCTCCGCGCTACGATGGCGGCCCCAACCCTACAGAGTTCCTCCAGCTCTACGCGCTGAGCATTGAGGCGGCAAAAGGTGACGAAAAGGTCATGGCGAACTGGTTCCCCATGGCCCTCAAGGACGGCGCACACTCCTGGTTCATGGACCTGCCCGAAGAGTCAATCTCTTCGTGGGCTGAGCTGTGCGAGCTGTTCGTCGGCAACTTCAGAGGCACCCACGACCGTGCCCTCACCATGAGCGACCTCCAGTGCTGAAGCAGCGCCCCGATGAGACCATCCGCCAGTACATCCAGCGCTTTAGCCAAGTGCGTCACAAGATCCAGCACGCCTCGGACGAGGCCATCATCATGGCATTCACCAATGGAGTCAACGTTCGCATGTGCTAGAAGGTTGCCATCCATGACCACCTGAGCATGGCGCTAGAGCTGTTCAACCTCGCCGACAAGTGCACAAAGGCTGAGGAGGGCCGCCTCTTCCTCCACAACGACCTGATGCGCCCCTCGATGACAGCAAGGCCAAGGGAAAGGAGGTCAAGCACAAGGGCCCTGTCGTGCTGGTGGCTGAGCCCGAGCAGAAGCGCGGCCGCGTTCGTGATGAGACCAAAGGGAGCAGCCACCTATTCCGCGCCTACCACAACGTGCGCACCCACAACACCAACGACTGCCAGGAGCTCAGGGCACTCCGCGACGAGCGCTCGGGCCGTCGTCCTGACCACGGCGATCGTGGCGCTGGCTGTGGAGGCGGCCGCGGCGGCGGCCGGTAGGACAACCACAACGGCAACCCGCGCCAGGCCTGGCGTGACCAGCCCCGCGACGGACCCTGGCGTGACCAGCCTCGCGAGGATGGTTGGCATGACCAGCCTCGTGAGGGCACCTGGAGTGATAAGCCTCGTGAGGCGCGCCCTTAGGGCAACGCTAACCTTCCACCGCTGCCATCGCCCCCAGAAGGAACGATGACAACCAGCATGACGAGGGGGCTGGGGGCTACCAGGAGCCTCGCGCGATAGCCTGTATCCTCGGCGGAGCTCAGGCTCCCGCGTCCAACCGCATCTTCAAGCAGTTCTCTCGCGATGTAAATGCTGCCCTCCCGAGGCTCGAGGCCGCGGGGCCCCTCAAGTGGTCACAGTACGCTATCGCCTTCGACTCCAAGGACCACCTCAGGTGCTCAGCCACCGTCGGTGCACTCCCCATGCTATGCACGCCCACCACCAACAACGTCTCTGTCACCAAGACCCTCATCGACGGCGGCGCTGGCCTCAACGTCCTCTCCATCGAGACCTTCGAGACGCTCCAAGTGCCTTATGACCAGCTCATGCCCACCAGGCCCTTCTCAGGGGTGACCGACGACTCCACCACTCCCCTGGGGCAGGTGCGCCTCCCCGTCACTTTCGGCACCCGCGACAACTACAACACTGAGCTCATCGACTTCGACGTGGCCCACATTGGCCTCCCATACAACGCCATCCTGGGATACCCTGCGCTCGCCAAGTTCACGGCAGCAACCCACCACGGCTACAACGTCCTCAAGATGCATGGCTGTAGCGGCATCATTACCGTCACCTGCGATGAGAAGGATGCAATTTGCTCCCTCGAGCACGCCTACACGGCCGCCGCGGCCGACGACCCTGACGGCGAGAACATCGTCGAGCCTCCTGAAGCCACCCCCACGAGGAAGAAGCAGCTCCTTCCCAAGAGCCGCCCTGAAGCCAAGAAGCAGCCGACTGGCGATGATGCCTAGACTTCCGCCTAGGCCGTCGGGGCGTGCCTTCCTCCTGCATAGGAAGGCGCGCCCGGCGCCTCCCTCAAGGCAGGCTCGGGGGCTTCCATCTGTAGGGCGTCTGACCTGACTAGTGTGAGGAGGGAGGTGCTCGAGCACCACTTGGAGGCGTGCTTTGATGCGCGCCCCCACAAGCAAGGAGCACGACACCAGCCACCAGGAGCATAAGAATTCATCGCCCAGGAGATTCGCGAGCTTCAGGAAGCTCGGGCCATGCGCGGCGAGCGTCGCCCCACGCACCCCACCGGCTTAGCTGCCGCTCCCGACAAGGGCGGCGAGCTCCACATGTTCGTCAACATCCTGGGCCTCAACAAGGCCGCTTCTCAGGACCTCTTCTGGCCGTCGCGCGTCGACCGAAGAGGGGGCTCCCCCTGCAACTACGTCCACATGCCCTTTGGCCTGCTGAATGTGGGTGCTATGTACCAGCGGCTCGCGCAGCTCACGCTGGCGTCTCACAAGGCTCGACGCTTGGCGCTGGCGTCTCATGGGGCCCCGCCCCCCACGAGCCTCTGGGGCCTCAGGAGCCGCCAGGCCCCTGAGGGGCGACCCTTCGCAACGCGCTTCGTCGACCACCCCGGTGCTTCCACAGTAGCACGATTGCCAGGTGACTTTTTGGTTTGTTCAATTGAGGGCGCCCTTAGGGCTGCATCATCCTCAGGCCGGTCAGGGTCCGTCCCCGCGGCCGTGTCAATTTTGGTCTTGTGATGGACCTAGTTATGCTTTGATGAAATTCTCTCACCGGCTTAAATTGTGTGACTGGTGCCATGACGCCATTTGGATCGCCACGCCCTCGTGACTATGCTCTTGACCACCCCATGACCGGGACCGAACACGGTGTCTGTGCTCGGGTCCGTCCCTGCAGCGCTGATAAACCCAAGCTACTGAGTTCTGTCTCGCGGGCCAGCTCCTGTGCACGTCACCTCCAGAGGTCCTTGGTGTCCCGTCCCCTCATGGGACCATCACGAACAGGAGAGTAAGGGCGCGGCCCAAGTTATAATACTGTGAGTCTAGTGCTTAGCCACCACGAGCGTCACGCGCCACAACCCTACCCCCGAAAGTCCCATGGGCGGGGGCTACTATTGGCACGACGTATGTGCTCGGGTCCATCCCTGCAGCGCTGAGAAACCCAAGCGACCGAGCTCTGGCTCGCAGGCCCTCCCCATGCATGTCACCTCACGAGGTCCCTCATGGAACAATCGTGTGTAAGTTGGCAGGCGCTCGTCGGCCCATATG
Source organism: Triticum aestivum (assembly GCF_018294505.1). Classification (NCBI taxonomy): domain Eukaryota; kingdom Viridiplantae; phylum Streptophyta; class Magnoliopsida; order Poales; family Poaceae; genus Triticum; species Triticum aestivum. Next base: position 199,672,365 of record NC_057802.1, on the reverse strand, counting down.
ACTCTTAACTTGTCAGCATATAGCTTGAGGAGCTATATGCCCAGATGCCGCGCAACCAGCGTTTCGTTCTGCCCCAGGAGCCCGGCCTAGGATGGCACATGTCGGCCAGCCCCGCCGCGGGCGGCGACTCGGTCGGTGCTGTAGTTCATCAAAGAGCTAAGTACAACCACCTCGTGCGGTGCATCGCATCATTCGAACTCCTTCTCCACGCAACCTTGGCGAGGCACGCCGCCTCTTTTTCGCGTGAGTCGTTGCACGTTGACAGGGGCCCCAGAGCATCGTGCCTCGGGGGCTTTCACTGGCTCTCGACGCCCATCACTCCTTGGCCTTGTTCCAGGCATCATGACCCTGCATTCCAAGGGCGGCTGAGGCTTGCGCGAGGGCCGGGCCCCGGGAGTGTAGAGCACTTTGGCAAGCAAGGAAAAGAGAAGCGGGCCCCATGAGGAAACGCGGGGAAGAGACGCACGACTAAAATCACGAAAGCATTGTTTGAAACGCGAAGGGCAGTGACTCCTCACGCACCCCTCACCGGACTTATCTTGATCTATCATAGGAAGAAGACGTGTAGGAAGCCCGACCTCGTGGAAACGCACCGCGAGTGGCAAGGGCTTCACATGAGCCGCGACATATCTACGCCGCACTCCAAAAGCTAAGTTAACTGCCTCATGTGGCGCGCAAATCTTGCTAATAACATTCCTTATTTTCGCAATCTTGTCTGGGGCGGAAACCTTTGCTCTCTCATGAGCCGCTTGCGCGTGAAGGCGGACCTCCTGAGCATTGCGCCTCAGGAGCTCTTACCGGACCTCGAGCCCCTCACCTCGTGGCCTTGTCCAAGGCATCGTGACCTGACATGCCAGTGATGGCTGAGGCCTGCTCGGGGCCGGGTCCTAGCGACGCAGAGCATTAACGCGATCGCGAAGAAAAGGTTAAGTCTAAGCGAGGGGTGCCGTGATCAACTTAAAGCCTAGCCAAAAGCATTTAAATTAAGGCGCAAGCGCCAGAGTTCTTACACGGCCTCACGGGGCCCACATTGTCCAATGCAGGAAAAGGAAAAACAAAAGAAACCCCCTCGTGGAGTATGCCACTCCCGAGGCCCCGGCTCCAGCTTCGCCAGTGCCTAGTCGGAGTCCTCCTCCTTCTTAACGTGGGGGCGTGGTGAGTCATCGAAGTCGTCATCGCTCCCTGATACATCTCCATCGTATCTACTTTTCCAAACACTTTTGCCCTTGTTTTGGACTCTAACTTGCATGATTTGAATGGAACTAACCCGGACTGATGCAGTTTTCAGCAGAATTACCATGGTGTTATTTTTGTGCAGAAATAAAAGTTCTCGGAATGACCTGAAACTTCACGGAGAATATTTTAGGAATATATTAAAAATACTGGCGAAAGAATCAAGACCAGGGGGCCCACACCCTGTCCAAGAGGGTGGGGGGCGCGCCTACCCCCTGGGCGCGCCCCCTGTCTCGTGGGCCCCCTGAAGCTCCACCGACCTCAACTCCAACTCTATATATTCACGTTCGGGGAGAAAAGAATCAGAGAGAAGGATTCATCACGTTTTACGATACGGAGCCGCCGCCAAGCCCTAATCTCTCTCGGGAGGGTTGATCTGGAGTCCGTTCGGGACTCCGGAGAGGGGAATCCGTCGCCGTCGTCATCATCAACCTTCCGCCATCACCAATTTCATGATGCTCACCGCCGTTTGTGAGTATTTCCATCATAGGCTTGCTGGACGGTGATGGGTTGGATGAGATTTATCATGTAATCGAGTTAGTTTTGTTAGGGTTTGATCCCTAGTATCCATTATGTTCTGAGATTGATGTTGCTATGACTTTGCTATGCTTAATGCTTGTCACTAGGGCCCGAGTGCCATGAATTCAGATCTGAACCTATTATGTTTTCATGAATATATGTGAGTTCTTGATCCTATCTTGCAACTCAATAGTCACCTATTATGTGTTATGATCTGGTAACCCCGAAGTGACAATAATCGGGACCACTCCCGGTGATGACCGTAGTTTGAGGAGTTCATGTATTCACTAAGTGTTAATGCTTTGGTCTGGTACTCTATTAAAAGGAGGCCTTCCAATAGGACCCCGTTGCCACGGGAGGGTAGGACAAAAGATGTCATGCAAGTTCTTTTCCATAAGCACATATGTCTATATTCGGAATACATGCCTACATTACATTGATGAACTGGAGCTAGTTTTGTGTCACCCTATGTTATAACTGTTGCATGAAGAATCGCATCCGACATAATTATCCATCACTGATCCAATGCCTACAAGCTTTTCACATATTGATCTTTGCTTAGTTACTTTTCCGTTGCCACTGTTACAATTACTACAAAACTGCTACTGTTACTTTTGCCATCGTTACCGTTACTTCCATATTACTTTGCTACTAAATACTTTGCTGCAGATATCAAGTCTTACAGGTGTGGTTGAATTGACAATTCAACTATTAATACTTGAGAATATTCTTTGGCTCCCCTTGTGTCGAATCAATAAATTTGGGTTGAATACTCTACCCTCGAAAACTGTTGCGATCCCCTATACTTGTGGGTTATCAAGAATATTTTCTGGCGCCGTTGCCGGGGAGCATAGCTCTATTCTTTGAGTCACTTGGGATTTATATCTGCTGATCACTATGAGGAACTTGAAAGACGAAAAAACCAAAATTTATCCCTCAACTACGAGGGGAGGTAAGGAACTGCCATCTAGTTCTGCACTTGATTCTCCTTCTGTTTTGAGTAAACTTGCGACACCTAAACCTACTTTTGCTATTAATTCCGATATGTCGCATGGTATTGATGATGCCACTTCTGCTATGCATGATACTTATGATGAAACTACTTCTATGCTTGATAATACTGTGCCACTAGGTGAATTTCTTGATGAACAACTTGCTAGGGCTAGAGAGAATGAAATTATTGAAACTGATAATATTGATGAAAGTGATGATGAAGATTCTCCCCCTAGATATGAATTGCCTGTTGTGCCTGAGGGTTATGTTATGGATGAAGAAACTACTAGAGATTTTCTTGCTTGCAATGATAGATATGATCTTAAGAAATTATTAGCTAAGCTGAAAGAAAAGTCTTTGAATGCTAGAATGAAATATGACCCTGCTTTTGCTACTTCACCTATTTGTATTACTGATAAGGATTATGATTTCTCTGTCGATCCTGAGATAATTACTTTGGTTGAATCTGATCCTTTTTATGGCTATGAATCTGAAACTGTTGTGGCACATCTTACTAAATTAAATGATATAGCCACCCTATTCACTCACGAGGAAAAAATTTGTTACTACTATATCCTCAAGTTATTTCCGTTCTCATTAAAGGGTGAAGCTAAAACATGGTTTAATTCTCTTGATCCTGGTTGTGTGCGTAGTCCCCAAGATATGATTTATTACTTCTCTACTATATATTTCCCTGCTCATAAGAAACAAGCTGCTTTAAGGGAAATATATAATTTTGTGCAAATTGAAGAAGAGAGTCTCCCACAAGCTTGGGGGAGGCTTCTCCAATTACTTAATGCTTTTCCTGATCACCCCCTCAAGAAAAATGAAATACTTGATATCTTTTATAATGGACTAACCGATGCTTCCAGAGACCACCTGGATAGTTGTGCTGGTTGTGTTTTCAGGGAAAGAACTGTTGATCAAGCTGAATTAGTACTGAATAATATGTTGAGTAATGAAAATAATTGGACAATTCCTAAACCAACTCCTAAGCCAACCCCGAAGAAGAGGGGTATTCTATTTCTCAGACCCGAAAATATGCAAGAGGCAAAGAAATCTATGAAAGAAAAAGGTATTAAAGCTGAAGATGTTAAGAATTTACCACCTATTGAAGAAATACATGGTCTTGATAATCCGACATAGGTAGTAAAGGTAAATTCTCTCTATAGATTTGATGAAGGTGATATTCCTCGTTACAAGTCTGCTAGCCAATGCTTAGATTAGTTTGATAATTTTATTGTTAAACAAGAAAACTTCAATGCATATGTTGGTAGACAATTGAAATGTAATGCTTATATGATTGAACACTTGAGTGATTATATCTCTAGAGTTAAAGGTGAACTTAAACTTATTAGTAAACATGCTTCTATGGTTACCACTCAAGTAGAACAAGTGCTTAAAGCTCAAAATGATTTGCTCAATGAATTAAATAGTAAGAAAAATGATAATGTTGTTAGAGTTATGACTAGAGGGGGTAAAATGACTCAGGAACCTTTATATCCTGAGGGCCACCCTAAGAGAATTGAGCAAGATTCTCAGAGAAATAATGTTGATGCACCTAGCCCTTCTAAGAAGAAGAAAAAGAAAAATGATAGGACTTTGCATGCTTCTAGTGAACCTGTTGTTGACACACCTGAGAATCCCAATGATATTTCTATTTCTGATGCTGAAACACAATCTGGTAATGAACATGAACCTAGTGATAATATTAATGATGATGTTCATGTTGCTGCTCAACCTAGCAATAACAATGATGTAGAGATTGAGCCTGTTGTTGATCTTGATAACCCACAATCAAAGAATCAACGTTATGATAAAAGAGACTTCGTTGCTAGGAAGCACGGTAAAGAAAAAGAACCATGGGTTCAGAAACCCATGCCTTTTCCTCCTAAACCATCCAAGAAAAAGGATGATGAGGATTTTGAGCGCTTTGCTGAAATGATTAGACCTATCTTTTTATGTATGCGTTTGACTGATATGCTTAAAATGAATCCTTATGCTAAATACATGAAGGATATTGTTACTAATAAAATAAAGACACCGGAAGCTGAAATTTCCACCATGCTTGCTAATTATACTTTTAAAGGTGGAATACCTAAGAAACTTGGAGATCCAGGAGTACGAACTATACCATGCTCCATTAAAAGAAACTATGTTAAAACTGCTTTATGTGATCTTGGAGCCGGTGTTAGTGTTATGCCTCTCTCTTTATATCATAGACTTGATTTGAATAAGTTGACACCTACTGAAATATCTTTGCAAATGGCCAATAAATCAACTGCTATACCTGTCGGTATTTGTGAGGATGTGCCTGTTGTGGTTGCAAACGTTACTATTTTAACGGACTTTGTTATTCTTGATATTCCCGAGGACGATAGTATGTCGATTATCCTTGGTAGACCCTTTTTGAATACTGCAGGGACTGTTATTGATTGCAACAAAGGTAATGTCACTTTTCATGTTAATGGTAATGAGCATACGATACACTTTTTGAGGAAACAACCTCAAGTCCACAGTATCTATTCTATTGGAAAAATTCCATCGATTATTAATGGTGGTTTTGAATTTCTTATTCCTACTGTCAAGAAGAAATATGACATTCTTATTATTGGGGACGTGCATATCCCCGTTGAGGTAACCTAGTGCTATTCGAAAATTCTCCGATTTCATGCGATTCGAATGAGTTTGTTAACAAGACTTGATCAACCTTGTTAGTGGATTCCTTTTGATGAGCATGAGATGGATGAAGTTAGAAAGCACAACTCTCTGTACCCTCCTTTTACTTTCTGTTATTTAGATTAAATAAAGAAAAAATAGTATTTTCTGTCTGTTTTCTTAATTATCCTTGCAATAAAAAATACCCCGAAAATAAAAGTTCTCCAAATGCCCTGAAATTGAAATATGTTTTTTTGTAGAATATTTAAGAATATCTGGCACTGAGAACACATTAGGGGAGCCATCACCTGGCCACGAGGGTCCAGGGCGCTCCCACCCCCTGGGCGCGCCCCCTGCCTTGTGTGCCCCACGTGCCCCCCTCCACTTATTCCAACATCCACACACTTCGTCTTCCTCCAGAAAAAATCACCACACAGCTCAAACTCGTGTTCTAGCTCATTTTGCTGTGATTTTCGATCTCCTTGCTCAAAGCTCCACTCACAAAACTGCTTTGGGGGATTGTTCTTCGTATGTGACTCCTCCAATGGTCCAGTTAGTTTTTGTTCTAGTGCTTTATTTATTGCAAATTTTTGCTGCTTAGGTGACCCTATTCTTGAGCTTGCATGTCAAATTTATTTGGTCCCAAGTAGTTCTAATGCATGATATAGTCTCTAGGCACTTGTGGGAGTAGTTGCTATCAATTTTGTTGAGTTTGGTTCACTTTTATTTTGAGTTACTAAAAATTTCAGAAATTTTCCAGAGGAAGAAATATGTTTAGGAAAATGTACCAAGGTGGTTCTTCAAGGAAGCAAGCACCAAGGCTCGCGATACGTGAGCCGGACTATGAACTACCAAGAGAAGCTCAAGTGCGGCCTTGTGAATGGCCGTCAGAAGATTTTATGGTCCGTGCAGGCATTAAGGAGGAATTTGACGCGTATGTGCGTAATGCTGAACTCGAGGGCTTCGTGTCAGATAAGTGCCCCCAACATTACTACCTAACTGACTCCTTTGTGAGAAGGTTTAAATTTACATCATCACGCAATTCTCACATGGTCCTGTTTGATCTTTATGATAAATCTTATACCATGGATTTAGAGGATTTTAATACTGCTTGTAAACTACCGCAGTGGGGTAATGCTAGTGAACCTCGCAAATCTGAATATAAAGACTTTCTTGCTAGTATAACTGTGGGGGAATCTAGGGAAATCACGCAAGCTACCATAGGGAGCATTCATTTTCCTGCCATACATTATTTTGCTCTCTTTATGGGTAGATGCATTAACGGTAAGGACAAGGCATGTCACATGTGCGTTCCCGATCTTAGTGTTCTCAAGAGTGCTCTATTAGGAGATAAACAATATAACTTGGGAGCTATTGTTGCACGAAGGTTGCATCATAACAGTATTAGCGGAGATTTGTTTGGTGGAATTTATGCAACCCGTTTAGCTAATTTTCTTGAGGTACCCATTCATGAAAATGATATGGAGTTGCCTCCTCCTTATCTAGATTTTAATTCTATGGTTCGTCATTAGTTTGTTGAGAGGAATGAACAGTCTCTCCAGTACCGACTAATCTTTGACATACATCGTGCTGTCCATATTACTGTCCCTGCTCCTACTTTCTTTGACTTTCAGGCAAAAAGGAGATATATTATAACTAGGGAGGAGGCGAACGAGTACGAGAGGAGGACGGAGGCATCTCGTCTCCAAGCTGCAGCTCTTGAGGCAGTAGCTGCTGCATCTCAGTACGACCCCAGTTACAACTTCGGAGATATCCGCCAGACCATTCATGGGCATAGACCAACTTAGGCCAAAAGCCTAAGCTTGGGGGAGTACTTATTTCTCACCGACATTACATTCATGTTCACACACTCATGCTAGCTGTCGGTGCTCATACTTTTTCATTGTACCATCCATGCTAGTTTATTTCCCTTTTCTCGCTTTCTTCTTGTGTGCTTGAAAAACCTTAAGAAAAAAAATTAGTTGTAGCTTTTAGCTAGTTTACTTTCCATGCCTGTAGTAGTAGTAATTAAAAGAAAACCCAAAAATATTTCTCGTTCTTCTTTTTGCTTGTTGGGAGCTTTCCCGTGTAAATAGTTTTATTTTATTTCTTTTCTTTGGGGGTCGAGAGGAGAAGACCATGATGAAAATGTTGAGTGGCTCTCATATGCATTATTGTTGATTTAACCAAGAGCCCATATTACCTTGTCTTCTCCCTTGAATTAAATGCTTGCAGATTCCAGCTTAGTCCAATGCACGTGCACTATTATTATTATCCACACCGTTCGGTCGTGCAAGTGAAAGGCAATAATGACAATATATGATGGACCGATTGAGATGAGAGAAGTTGTTATGAACTCGACCTCTCTTGTTTTTGTAAATATGATTAGTTCATCATTCCTGATTCAGCCTACTGTGAATGAAACATGTTTGCAATGACAATTAGAGATTATAGTTGCTCATGCCATGCTTAATTAGCTAGGAGTTTATAATGGTTTACCTTGCGTGCCAACATGCTATTAAAATGGTGGTGATGTGGTATGATAGGGTGGTATCCTCCTTTGAATGATTCGAGTGGCTTGACTTGGCACATGTTCACGCATGTAGTTGAAACAAAATCAACATAGCCTCCACGATATTTATGTTCATGGTGAATTATATCCTCCTCATGCTTGCACTCATTGTTGATTAATTTTAATGCATGTTCATGACTGTTGTCGCTCTCTAGTTGGTCGGTTCTCAGTCTCTTTCTAGCCTTCACTTGTACTAAGCGGGAATACTGCTTGTGCATCCACTCCCATAAACCCCAAAGTTATTCCATATGAGTCCACCATACCTTCCTATATGCGGTATCTACCTGCCGTTCCAAGTAAATTTGTATGTGCCAAACTCTAAACCTTCAACTGAAATTCTGTTTTGTATGCCTGAATAGCTCATGTATCAACTAGGGCTGTCTGTATCTTCTATGCTAGGCGGGTTATTCTCAAGAGGAGTGGACTCCGCTCCTCATTCACGAGAAAATGGCTGGTCACCGGAATGCCCAGTCCCATGCTCAAACCAAATCAAAATAATTGCAAACAAAACTCCCCCAGGAATGTTGTTAGTTGGAGGCACCCGTTGTTTCGGGCAAGCCATGGATTGATGCTTGTTGGTGGTGGGGGAGTATAAACTTTACCATTGTGCTTGGGAACCGCCTATATGTGTGTAGCATGGAAGATATCGAGATCTCTCGGTTGTTATGTTGACAATGAAAGTATGCCACTCAAAATATTATTTATCTCTATTTCAAAAATCGAGCTCTGGCACCTCTACAAATCCATGCTTCCCTCTGCGAAGGGCCTATCTATTTACTTTTATGTTGAGTCATCACCCTCTTATTAAAAAGCACCAGTTGGAGAGCACCGCTGTCATTTGCATCCATTACTATTAATTTATATTGAGTATGACTGAATCTCTTTTACCATGAATTACAATGTCTAGTCAATCCTTGATCTTCAAAGGTGCTCTGCATTTATGTTTTGCGGTCTCAGAAAGTGTTGTCATTCGAGATTTATTATTATTGCTCGCTAGTTGATTATGCCATTGATATGAGTAAACATGAGACCTAAGTTTTATTGTGAATATGGTTAGTTCATAATCTTTGCTGAAAACTTGAATGCTGGCTTTACATATTTGCAACAACAAGAGCAAACAGAGTTTGTAAAAGTTTTTCTTTATCACTTTTAGTTTGTCAACTGAATCGCTTGAGGACAAGCAAAGGTTTAAGCTTGGGGGAGTTGATACGTCTCCATCGTATCTACTTTTCCAGACACCTTTGCCCTTGTTTTGGACTCTAACTTGCATGATTTGAATGGAACTAACCCGGACTGACGCTGTTTTCAGCAGAATTGCCATGGTGTTATTTTTGTGCAGAAATAAAAGTTCTCGGAATGACCTGAAACTTCACGGAGAATATTTTTGGAATATATTAAAAATACCGGCGAAAGAATCAAGGCCAGGGGGCCCACACCCTGTCCACGAGGGTGGGGGGCACGCCTACCCCCTGGGCGCGCCCCCCTATCTCATGGGCCCGCTGAAGCTCCACTGTGACGCTCGGATAATTAAGCTACAGTGAACCTCTGCTAATGATGCCACGTCACCTCGATTATAGTTGCTAATCTCGAGTTAGTTCGAAACCGGTTCGAATTCAAATTCAAAATCAAGCAAACAATAAAATATTTTCAAATATTAAAAATAAAATGTTGTTAATGTGACAAATAAATCATGGATGATATTGGTGGAGAAACAACATCTTTTTAAAATAATTAAATACCCTAAAGTGACGACAACAGCAGCAAAAACAATTAGTTATACCCCTATTATATTTTATAAAATACTAAACTACTTTAGCTAGGTTCCAAAATATTCTCCGTGAATATTGTGGCAGTGGTATAATTAATGTTACTATTTTAGGTACTAAATGAATATTTTACAAAACTAAAACAATTTGGGAAATAAAATTAAATCAGAAAAGAAAAATAAGAAAAAGGATAAGGCTAAACAAAAATTAAAACAAAAAGAGAGCCTCCTGGGCCACTTGGCCCATCTAGCCAAAAGGGGCCAGCCCACCCCCTCGTCCCCTTCCTCTGCTACAGGGAGGCAGGGGGGATCGTGGCGCTCATCCCCCCGGCCATGGCCACCCGAGCCCTGCGTGGAAGCCATCCACGACCTCCCCCTCAGTACAAAAAGCCCCCTCTCCCTCCTACTAACCCTAGCTCCTCACTCCGCCGCCCCTCTCGTTCTCCCCCTCGCCTTTGCTTCCTCCCCGCGCACTGCCGAGCCGCCGTCGCCATGGTTTTGCTCGCCGCCGCGGCTAACGTCGACCCCGCGCTCCGAGATCCAGTCCATGAGCTCCGTCTGCCTCCCCTACGTCGTCCACGCGCCCCCGTGCGATCTCGGCGCCACGGCAGCGAGTGGAGCGGGACCTTCTTCATCCTCCGGCCGCTACCGTTCGCCGCCTCGATTCGCCGCCGTCACTCCGCCCCGGCTTAAGCCCAGCAGCACCTCGCCCTCACTGTGAGCGCGCGCTCCTTCTCCCCCTTTTCCCGGGCTTGATTTCGAGCTCGCACGCGTAGTTGCGACATGCCCGTACCCCCACCGCCGCCGATGAGCTCCGCCGACGCGTCCATGGCCGTCGTGGGCCTCGCCCGACCCCAGCACCGTTCTCCTGGTGCTCCCAGGAGCACGACGCACACTCGCACGCCTCACCTCTGCCCCGTAGCGCTGACGTTGCACCCCTCCCCGAACGCCACCGCTGCTCTTCGTCGCCGTTCCGGCCAGCTCCGGCTAACTCCGGCGACGCCACCGGTCCCAGTCGACGCGCCACCTCGCCAGCTTCCTGACGCACACGACCGCGTGGTAAACCGAGGTCGGAGGCGACCGCACGGTCGTCGCCGGCGTACCCCGCCTCGCCGTCGTTAGCACGCCGGTGCGCCGCTGACATGGCACTTAGATTAGCTACTAATCACCCCACTAACCCCACTGACACCTGGGCCCAAGGCCATTAACTTAAGCTAAAACATTAGATTAAATAAAACTCCCCCTGAGTCACTTACAAGTGGGGCCAGGCGGCCACTTTGACTGGTCAAGGTGTACCAGTCAACTGTTGTCTGTGCAGTTGACTGGTCCCACTAGTCAGCCCCTCTGGTGCACTCTGGGTGCAGTGCACCATGTGCACCTAGCAATTTCCCGTTTAATTTTCGAATTAAAATAAATCTGTAATTTCAGAAAATCAATAAAACTTTGGAAAATCATATAAAATAAACCGTAAGTCAGATAGAAATAATTTATATATGAAAGTTTCTCAAAACGACGAGACAAATCCGGATACGTAGTCCGTTCGTTCACCACACGTCCCTAGCATAGCGAACATGCAACATTTTGCCTCCGGTCCGCCCGTCCGAAAACGCGAAACACCGGGAATACTTTCCCGGATGTTTGCCCCCTTCTCCAGTAGTACTTGATACTGCGTTAGGTCACCTCTAGCACCGTGTATTGCCATGTTACGCTTTGTGATGCTTTGATTACTCTGTTATTTATTGTGTTCCCCCTCCGTTACTTCTTTCCGGTAGACCCTGAGACCGCTGCCGGTACCCCTGTGATCGACTACATCAACGACGAACCCTTCTTGCCAGAGCAACCAGGCAAGTCCCCCCCTTGATCACCAGATATCTCCTATTCTTCTCTATACTGCTTGCATTAGAGTAGTGTAGTATGTTACTGCTTTCCGTTAATCCTATCCTGATGCATAGCCTGTCCTTGCTACTACTGTTGTTACCTTTACCTGCAATCCTACATGCTTAGTATAGGATGCTAGTTTTCCATCAGTGGCCCTACATTCTTGGCCGTCTGCTGTGCTATACTATCGGGCCGTGATCACCTGGGCGGTGATCACGGGTATATGCTTATATACTCTATACATGACACATGTGGTAAATAAAGTCGGGTCGGCTCGTAGGAGTACCCGCAAGTGGATCTTTGTGGCGGAGCGACAGGGCAGGTTGAGACCGCCTAGGTGAGAGGTGGGCCTGGCCCTGGACGGCGTCCGCGGTTACTTCGACATAACACGCTTAATGAGTTCTTGGTATTTGATCTGAGTCTGGCCATTTGGTCTATACGCACTAACATCTACGCGGGAGTAGTTATGGGTATCCCGGCGTCGTGGTATCAGCCGAAGCCTTCATGACGTCAGCGACTGAGTGGCGCGCGCCCGATTGGACTGGAACGCCACTAGGCTAGGTCTGCTTCCGGCCGCGTACGCAATGTGCAGGTGTGCATAGGGCGATGGGCCCAGACCCCTGCGCACATAGGGTTAGACCGGCGTGTTGACCTCTCTGTTGTGCTTAGGTGGGGCTGCGACATGTTGATCTTCTGAGGCCGGGCATGACCCAGAAAAGTGTGTCCGGCCAAATGGGATCGAGCGTGTTGGGTTATGTGGTGCACCCCTGCAGGGAAGTTTATCTATTCGAATAGCCGTGTCCCTCGGTAAAAGGACGACCCGGAGTTGTACCTTGACCTTATGACAACTAGAACTGGATACTTAATAAAACACACCCTTCCAAGTGCCATATATAACCCGGTGATCGCTCTCTAACAGGGCGACGAGGAGGGGATCGCCGGGTAGGTTTATGCTATACGATGCTACTTGGAGGACTTCAACCTACTCTCTTCTACAAGCTGCAAGATGGAGATGTCCAGAAGCGTAGTCTTCGACAGGATTAGCTATCCCCCTCTTATTCTGGCATTCTGCAGTTCAGCCCACTGATATGCCCCTTTACACATATACCCATGCATATGTAGTGTAGCTCCTTGCTTGCGAGTACTTTGGATGAGTACTCACGGTTGCTTCTCTCCCTCTTTTCCCCCTTTCCTTTCTATCTGGTTGTCGCAACCAGATGCTGGAGTCCAGGAGCCAGACGCCACCGTCGACAACGACTCCTATGACACTGGAGGTGCCTACTACTACGTGCAGTCTGCTGACGACGACCAGGAGTAGTTAGGAGGATCCCAGGCAGGAGGCCTGCGCATCGTTCGATCTCTATCCCAGTTTGTGCTAGCCTTCTTAAGGCAGACTTGTTTAACTTATGTCTGTACTCAGATATTGTTGCTTCCGCTGACTCGTCTGTGATCGAGCACTATTCGAGCCCTCGAGGCCCCTGGCTTGTATTATGATGCTTGTATGACTTATTTATGTTTTAGAGTTGTGTTGTGGTATCTTCCCGTGAGTCCCTGATCTTGATCGTACACATTTGCGTGCATGATTAGTGTACGGTCAAATCGGGGGCGTCACATCCACCGACCTCAACTCCAACTCTATATATTCACGTTCGGGGAGAGAAAAAAATCAGAGAGAAGGATTTATCACGTTTTACGATATGGAGCCGCCACCAAGCTCTAATCTCTCTCGGGAGGGCTGATCTAGAGTCCGTTCGGGGCTCCAGAGAGGGGAATCCGTCGCTGTCGTCATCATCAACCTTCCTCCATCACCAATTTCATGATGCTCACCGCCGTTTGTGAGTAATTCCATCGTAGGCTTGCTGGACGGTGATGGGTTGGATGAGATTTATCATGTAATCGAGTTAGTTTTGTTAGGGTTTGATCCCTAGTATCCATTATGTTATGAGATTGATGTTGCTATGACTTTGCTATGCTTAATGCTTGTCACTAGGGCCCGAGTGCCATGAATTCAGATCTGAACCTATTATGTTTTCATGAATATATGTGAGTTCTTGATCCTATATTGCAAGTCAATAGTCACCTATTATGTGTTATGATCCGGTAACCCCGAAGTGACAATAATCGGGACCACTCCCGGTGATGACCGTAGTTTGAGGAGTTCATGTATTCACTAAGTGTTAATGCTTTGGTCCGGTACTCTATTAAAAGGAGGCCTTAGTATCCCTTAGTTTCCAATAGGACCCCGCTGCCACGGGAGGGTAGGACAAAAGATATCATGCAAGTTCTTTTCCATAAGCACGTATGACTATATTCAGAATACATGCCTACATTACATTAATGAACTGGAGCTAGTTCTGTGTCACCCTATGTTATAACTGTTGCATGAAGAATCGCATCCGACATAATTATCCATCACTGATCCAATGCCTACGAGCTTTTCACATATTGATCTTTGCTTAGTTACTTTTCCGTTGCCACTGTTACAATTACTACAAAACTGCTACTGTTACTTTTGCCATCGTTACCGTTACTTCCATATTACTTTGCTACTAAATACTTTGCTGCAGATATCAAGTCTTACAGGTGTGGTTGAATTGACAACTCAACTGCTAATACTTGAGAATATTCTTTGGCTCCCCTTGTGTCGAATCAATAAATTTGGGTTGAATACTCTACCCTCGAAAACTGTTGCGATCCCCTATACTTGTGGGTTATCACTGCCACAGCTGCTGCTGTCGGCACCGAAGGAGTGGCCGCTGCTGTCGCTGTCGCTCTCCATACAACACTCCTGGCTGTCGCGGGCCTCCCCGAAGAGCGTGGCGGGCCCGTCAAACTTGAAGTGGAGGGTGTGTCGGTGTCAAAATCGGCGGATCTCGGGTAGGGGGTCTCGAGCTGTGGATCTAGGATCGATGGGGAACAAGGGATGATGAACACGGTATTTACCTAGGTTCGGGCCCTCTCGAAGAGGTAAAATCCTACGTCTTGCTTGATTTTATTTGATGTATGGTATGGTTACAGAGTAGATCTACCTCGAGATCAGACGAGCTAAACCCTAAGGTGATGAGGTGATGAATGTAGCTCTCGCCCTAAAGACTAAAACCCTCTAGTTTATATAGGCACCGGTAGGGCTAGGGTTACACACGATCGGTTACAAAGAAAGGAAGAGCCAGCCTAATCTTGGCTTGGAGGACACACCATGGCTCCAAAGATTCCTTGTCCGGTCATGGATCCGCACTCCAGCTTGGCCCCATAGTGGCCCATCAGTCCGACCCATATCCAGAGGGTCGACGGTCCAAGGACCCCTTAATCCAGGACTCCCTCAGTAGCCCCCGAACTAGCCTCCAACATCGGGGATTGTCTTCTAGCGAGTTCCAAATCTTTGGCTTGCGAGGTGAGTTCTTCGGCTTGACTCGTATTGTTCGGAGAAGTGCATCATAGCCGAAAACTATCCGAATCGAAGTCGGAGGTTTGTCACTTAGTATAGTTCGGATCAAAGCTGTATTCGTGCCCGACCAGTTTGACAATCCGGATTCTCAGGTCCACCCCAAAACATAGTGGGCCCCTGGGAGCTTAATGCCTACCTTGGAGCGAGGGGCAACTTTGACCGCCACACACCTTTTGAGAAGGCATGTGACCCAATGCCGCCTTCTGTAAACCCGTCCTTTCAACTTTAAGGTGAAACGCTTATTTATAGATTCAAAATCATGAGGGGGCTGTTAACCCACCCCCTTCGCAAAAAATAGCGTCAAAGAGATCCTCGGGCGCAATGGTCCATATTCCAAGTTCATCTTTGCACCCCCATGGTCCTCTCCCCGGTGATTGGGCGAGCTGTTCAGTTTCACTCCTCCAGCCGAGCTGTCTGCAGACGCGGGGTTATCTTCCCGCGGCGGATCTCGTTCCTATCCACACCAGAATAATCTCCGTCGATGGTCAAGCATTCGCCGAGAGCTCGCCTGCTCCTAGCAAGGAAGAGATGGTATGCTTCGTGCCCTTTCTTCTAAGAGGCCTCGGTTTTCCCATTCACCCCTTCCTTCGGGGTTTATTGGAGTTCTACGGGATCCAACTCCACAACCTAGCTGCGAAGCCCATTTTGATTTATGGAGAAAATACTTCTGCCTCGTCCCTCGTACTCGTGAGGCGTCAATCTTTGAAGTGGGAGGAGCAGAGGTGTGGCGGATAGCCGCGACGGGTTACCCTATTGGGGCCCCTCGAAAGGATCCTGAAGGATGGACCTCAGAATGGTTTTACATTGAAGATGTTCTCCTCTTAGACCCAGTTCGGAGAGGGTTGCCCGAATTCTCAAGCACCCCGCCGAAGAAATGGCTCAACTGACGTCCCAAGAGTCCCTCACAACCAGATAGCGCAGATGTGCACCGTCTGGCCACCAAAGTTTGGCTGCTGGCCCATAGCAAACTGACCATGGTTGAGGTGATGGCTGTTGCCAAATCTCGGTGCATACAACCCCTTCAGCAGAGGGGGCATCCTTTATGGTGCTACAACGGGACTAGCGAGGCGACCCACTATAAGCGGCAAGGGTCGGACAATAAAGCTGCCATGGCCAAGATTTTAGCCGATCTCTTTAAAGGAGAGGAGGAAGACTTTAGTCAATTGAGTATCCGGGAGGGTTACTCCGGTTATAATCTGACAGATTGGGTAAGCTTCAATTCTCTGTCCATAATTCGGCCATCACATCAGAGTTGGAGGCGCGAGGTCGAGTCCATCCACTGTCCTCCCCCTCAATAGGAGAATCACTCCTGTGACGACGACCCGGGCTATCATGGCGATCTAGAGACGTCGATTGATTTCGAAGACGGGATCTTTTACCAAGAAAGCCTTGACGGCACCAAAGTTGTCGTGATGGCTGATTATCCAGGGGCCCTTCCCTCCTCCATTGTAAGTGAATGGAGGACCTTTTCCCGAATTGGATGACCATCTTGCGCCACCCCGCACACTCTAACTTCTACTCCCAAGGGTCGCCGAACTACACGGCGAACAACTATGGGAGGAGCACGACATACACCGGCCCCGGCCCCTAATGAGGCGCGCAAGAGGAAGGCCTCTGCTGGAACAGAAGCAACTGCCCCTCGGCTCAGGGTAACATGCTCTGGGATGACGAGAGGGTTTATCCTTAATATCTGTTGTCTGACGTTCGCTTAACTTTGCAGGAGAAGAGTTCCGGCGCGCCAGTCCGAGGACTGCCCAAGCGCGCCGAGGTGTGATTCCAACCTTGGGCCTTCAGCGCAAGATGGGGACCCTGCCGAACACACAGCTACTCGCGCCCATTCAGAGGACCCCGACAATGTTTTAGTGACACATTCCGAGGTCAAGAGTGTAATGAATCACCGCCGCAGGAGAGAATCCTTTCGCCACGCTGCTTTTACCGATCAATAGTTTAATGGCTTTAATTTGTTGGATGCATACCTTGGTGCGGCCCGAACCGGGCTTGAAGGGATCGCCGGTCTCTTTTCTTCCGGAAGGCAGGTGCGAGATAGCTTAAAAGCATTTTATAGTTCCTAACCTAGCAGCCCCCAAGCCTTAATTTGGGTGGGTCGGCCGAGTTAAGGATTCTTATATTGTCTTGAGTGTGCAGTCCGCGAGGGAGCAGAACAGCAAGTTGTCCGAAGACCTCAATCCAAGCCAGACACAATTAGTCGACGTTAAGGCCGAACTAGAAGCAGCCAAAAGAGCAACCAACAAAAATCCTGGTAAGTGGAAAGGCTTTAAAGTGCAAAAAACTGCATGGCGCTTCCAGTATACTGATGCCGCACTATCCCCGCAGTAGCCGAAGCGATGAATCAAATGCAGAGGGAACTAGAGGCTGGCTAGCGAGTACTGACACGAAGTCAGGAAGAGAAGAATGAGCTCAAGGCGGAAAGTCAACAGAAAACCGAAGAAATTGGGAGCTTAAAATATCAGTTGGCGCAAGCCTTGGAGGAGAACCAGAAGCTGAAGGGTGGCATAGTCGGTAAGGCACGAATTTTGTATCACCTGTATTGCGGATGAAGAATTTTTTTGAAACAAGCTGCCCCTGTTTGCTAGCTCTCCTGACAGGACGTCCGGAAGAGGAGGTCGATTCCTTTAGTGGGAATATTTTGAAGGAACTGATCAAGGTGCATGAGAGAGCCGGAAAGGCCATGGAAAGCATGGTTAAAGCATTATGACCACTGGAAGTGCCAGGGGAGAGCATGGTTGAGCTGGCTAACCGCTTCAAAGGAGCGAGGCGACACTTTGAATTGTGGAAGATATCGGCTTGCTGGGAAGGAGCGCGCGAGGCCTGGGCAATGGTGAAGACCCGGTTTACCAAACTTGATCCCTAACATATGGCCCGGGTGCAACCTGTGGGGCCGGACGGGCAGGAAATATCGCTTAGCTTAGTGTATGACCAAGTGATGCCCGCAGTTCGGTACTCCCAGAAGGATCGCACCTTGGACAGTTTGATAGATGGCATTGATAAAGAGTAGAGTGCGTGATTCTATGTATCCATGTACTTTACATCACGTAATTCTCAAACCGTGGAAAAAATGTTTTCTTAACCGGCCATCAGCTTCCACCTCCCTGACCAGTGATCGGGGAGTGTTCTGTACTATATGCCTTGACGAACAGGGGATAATTCTGGTAACCAGGCAATCTGGCCATTTGGTACGAACAGACAAAACGCGCACGGCGAGTAATGTTATATTACTGTGTAACGTAAGAAACATCTTTCGAAGAAAATAGTTCCTCCAACGGTTCCTTCCCTCGGGTAAGGTATGTTGACCATAAGCCGTGAGTTCGGAAGTGGGTGGCAGACGAATGTTCATGGTTTTTAGGAACCCGGAACAGTTAGATGGCGGCTAGCGCCTGTTTATTTTCACTTCCATGGAGGCCGACCCATTATTTTCTATAAGAACGCTAGCTTTTGGCTTCACCCATTTGAGGTGCGTATCTGGATTACCCGGGCGTAGCAATCGCAGAGGTGCTCCCTTTACTCCCTAGCCGAACAATCGGGAACATAGGGGTAAACACAGGGGCCAGGCAACCCAGCATAGCAAAGGACTTAAGTCAAATAGGTGCATATAATGGCTTGAAAGATACAGGGAGGAGATCTATTCAAACAACAAAAATGGGGTTGTAAGAAGTATATTATAATTAGTCGCTTTTAAGAGGAGCCCCCAGGTAAAGCTGGGTAGTACATCCAAAGATGTGTACAATGGTGACCTGTTGTGTTACGGTTTATCCGAACTCTCGGTCAGGGAAGCTAAAGTCCCATAATTTAAAACGAAGCGTAAAAGACGAAGACAGTCCGAGGGGGTGTTGATGACGAAGCCGGGTTATGCGTAGAAACACCAAAGTCGAGCGGCGTTCCATGGGTTCGGTTCGAGGCCCCGATCTGATGGCCTGCCAAGGATATATGCCCCCTGCGAGTACTTCATCTATAATGAAGGGGCCTCCCACTTATGTGAAAGCTTGTGCTTCTGCTTCTCTAGGAGGCGCATGACGACCTCTCCCACGTTGTATGTCTTTGCCCGAATTTCTCGATTTTGGTAACACCGTGCTTGTTGCCCGAGTGACGTCACACTCTCATTCTAGTGCATCTAGGTCGTCTTGCTGATCTAACTTGGCCTCCTTCTCTTCGTACATACGTACCCTGGGTGCGTCATGGATCAAGTCACATGGGAGGACTGCTTCGACACCGTACACCATAAAGAATGGGGTGTATCCTGTGGATCGATTAGGAGTAGTGCGCAGCCCCCATAGCACAGAGTCCAGCTCCTCTACCCAGTGACAGTCTGATTCCTCGAGGGAGCATACTAAGCGAGGTTTTATGCCACTCATAATTAATCCGTTTTCTCGTTCCACCTGCCCGTTAGTTTGCGGGTGGTATACTGAAGCGTAGTCGAGCTTTATGCCCTTCTTAGCACACCAATCTTTGACCTCTTGGGCGGTGCAATTAGACCCGTTATCGGTGATTATGGTGTGGGGGACACCATAACAGTGTACAACAATAGATATGAAGTCAACAACAGGTCTGGATTCCGCGGAGGTTACCGGCCTTGCTTTGATCCACTTAGTGAATTTATCCACCATGACTAGTAGGTATTTCTTTTTCTTGGTCCCCCCTTTAAGTGGTCCGACCATGTCGAGCCCTCAGACAGCGAACGACCATGCTGTGGGAGGCATGTGGTTTTGATTTGCGAATAGTTGGCACCCAACACAGTGTTGGACCAGGGTACGTGCGTCCTCGTGAGCTGTGGGCCAGAGGAATCCTGCTCGAAAGGCTTTGTTGACTAGGGCCCGAGCTGCTGCGTGGTGACCACCCATGCCGACATGTATCTCGGCGAGGATCTGCTGCCCCTCCTCTTTGGAGATGCACCTTTGAAGGACCCCCGTAGTGCTCTGTTTATAGAGCTCGCCCTCGTGGACTTTGTACTCTTTAGAGCGCCGTACTATGCGTCGCGCCTCTGGTCTGATAGTCAGGGAGCTCTTGTCGCAAGAGGTAGGCGAGCAGTGGTTTGGTGGAAGGGGCAATTATGGCCATGATCTCATGGGCCGAGGGTGTTTCTTCAAGTGCGGAGCCTCCGATGATATGATCATCTGGTTCGATTTCTGGTGGGGCAATCTGGACAGGCTCATTTGTTGAGGTGGCGTTGTCCCTGTCCTGCCATACTACAAATGGCTTGAATAGCCTTACCAGGAAGGTGTTTTTAGGTACTGGGTCTCGCTTGGCACCCATGCGGGCAAGAACATCCGCGGCCTGGTTACTGTCTCTAGAGACATGCTGGAATTCTAGACCCTCAAATCGGGCTGACATCCTAAGGATGGCGTTTCGATATGCCGCCATTTTTGGATCTTTGGCGTCAAATTCACCGTTGACCTACGAGATAGCGAGGTTCGAATCTCCTCGCACCTCCAACCGCCGAATACCCATCGATGTTGCCATCCCAAGACCGTGCAACAGTGCCTCGTATTCGGCTGCATTATTGGAGTCCGTGTACATGATTTGTAAAATGTACCGGATACTATCACCTGTTGGGGATATTAGGATTACCCCAGCCCCCGGTCCGACCAGCATCTTGGAGCCATCAAAGTACATTGTCCAGTTTGCGTGTGTGCCATATTCCTTGGGGAGTTTGGCTTCTGTCCATTTGGATAGAAATTCGACCAACACCTAAGATTTAATAGCTCGGTGTGGTTTGTATACGATCTCGAAGGGAAGGAGCTCTATGGCCCATTTTGCAATGCGGCCCGTGGCATCCCTATTGTTGATTATATCGTTGAGGGGTACTCACTACTGTCACCGAACACTCTTGAAAGTAGTGTCGCAGTTTCCGGGACGCCATGAAGACCGTGTATGCTATTTTTTGATAGTAAGGATATCGGGACTTGCATGTTGTGAGGATCTCTGACACATAGTAGACAGGGTTTTGGACCTGGAACTTGTGTCCCTCTGATTCCCGTTCTACGACGAGCGCCACACTTACCACCTGGTTGGTGGCTGAGATGTACAACAACATAGGTTCGCCGACACCTGGTGCGACCAGGATGGGGTTGCTTGTCAGGAGTGTTTTGATTTCTTCTAGTGCAGTGGTCACCTCGTCAGTCCACTCAAAGTTTTTTGTTTTCTTAAGTAGCCTGTAGAGAGGCAATGCCTTCTCACCGAGGCAGGAAATGAAACGACTTAGGGCTGCCACGCAGCCTGCCAACTTCTGTACGTATTTGAGCTCCGTTGGTATTGTGAGCTGGGACAGGGCCCTGATTTTGGCCGGATTGGCCTCTGTTTCCCGATGGGAGACGATGAATCCTAGGAACTTGCCAGCGGGGACCCCGAACACACATTTGTCTGGGTTGAGCCGTATGTCGTAGGCCCGCAGGTTTTCAAAGGTCAAGCGGAGATCGTCCATGAGTTGATCGACTTTTTTGGTTTTAATGACCACGTCGTCTACGTATGCCTCGACCATTTTGCCAATTTGATTTTCCAGGCATGTTTGAATCATGCGTTGGTATGTGGCTCCTGCGTTCTTTAATCCGAAAGGCATCATGTTGAAGCAGAATGGCCCATAGGAGGTGATGAACGTGGGTGCAGCTTGGTCGGAGTCTTCCATCTTTATTTGATGATATCTGGAGTATGCGTCGAG
Organism: Triticum aestivum; assembly: GCF_018294505.1. Lineage (NCBI taxonomy): Eukaryota > Viridiplantae > Streptophyta > Magnoliopsida > Poales > Poaceae > Triticum > Triticum aestivum. The sequence continues at coordinate 199,650,632 of NC_057802.1, read as the reverse complement.
AAAGCATAGTGAATCATGCCCGGCAGTGGCGTCCATGATCTGGTCTATGCGAGGTAGAGGGAAGGGATCCTTGGGACAGGCCTTGCTTTGGTCTTTGAAGTCGACGCAGAGCCGCCATGACTTGTCCTTCTTTGGTACCACGACCAGATTTGCCAGCCCCTCTGGATGCTTTATTTCACGGATGAATCCGGCCTCTAGTAGTTTTGCCAGCTCCTCACCCATAGCCTGTCGTTTGGGTTCGGAGAATCGGCGTAGTGTCTGTTTGACTGGCTTGAAGCTCTTGATGATATTCAGGCTATTCTCCGCCAGCCTCTGTGGGATGCCTGGCATATTAGAAGGGTGCCAGGCGAATATGTCCCAATTTTCACGTAAAAACGCGCGCAGCGCTTCATCAACTGCGGGATCCAGCTGTGCTCCGATGGACGCCGTTTTATTCAGGTCTGTCGGGTGTACTTGGATTGTACTATCTTGTCAGCTGGTCTGAATGACATGGATTTTGGCCTTTTACTGAGGACCATGTCATCCCTGTTGATTGGGTGCGGAGTGTTGTTAACTCTTCCGCTGCTAGAGCTTCAGATAGTGCCGCGAGGGCATGCGATGCAGTCTTATTTTCTGCTTGGAGGGCTGTGTTCGGATCGTTGGCAAGTGAAATCACGCCATTAGGCCTCGGCAATTTTTAGCTTCATGTATCCATAGTGGGGTACTACTTGAAGTCATGCAAATGCCTCATGTCCCAAGAGGGCGTGGTATCCGCCACGGAAGGGCACGACGTGAAACAACAAGGGTTCAAATCTGTAGTTATCGGGAGTACCAAATACTACGTCCAAGGTTATGCGTCCGGAGGAACGCGCCTCCTTGCCGGGTATAATTCCCCGGAAAGTGGTAGGACTGTGATCATGCAGGACCCATTGAGCTGCATTTTATCGAGCGTGTCCTTGTAGATGAGATTTAGGCCGCTGCCCCGGTCCATCAGCACTTTGGTTAGCCTGAAGCCGTCGATAATGGGGTCAAGGACTAGTGCTACGGGCATGTGGGTGGGGCGGGATATTGGCTCGTCCTCTGATCAAAGGTGATAGGTACGTCCACCCATGGTTGTGTGGCCATCACCTGGTAGACTTGACCGAGCTCTCAAAGAGCCCTTTTCCTTTGATTGTTGGAAGAGAAAGTATCGTAGAGTGTCAGGACGTCGCCGTGAGGTGGCGTTGTTGATTGCCTATCGGGGGGTGTGAGGCCGAGGATGTGTTCACCACTTTTGGCCGCCTGCCTTACCACCCAGCAAGCTCGAAGCGTATGACTCCGATTTGCGTTAAGTAGGGCCGAGTGTATAGGGCATGGTTTATCCAACAATTCATCCAGAACCGTTCTGGGTTTATTTCTCTTTTGGGCAGGATTGTGTTCGGGCGCAACTAACGCATGCGCTCGTTTTACTTGGGCCTTGCTAGGCCTCGGGCCGGGAATTGACTCCCTGCGCATTTGTTGTAACCTCCAGGTGCTTTCCATGGCGTAGTATTTGCGTACCATGTCCGATAATTCGGTGAAATTTTGCAATCGGCGGCGGGCAAGGGCATTTAAGATCCCTGCGTCCCGGCAATTGAGTCGGAAGGCTTCAATTATTTCTTCGTCGCGACAGTCGATTATCTCGTTTTTTACCAGGAGAAATCGGGACCAGTAATGATGGACCGTTTCTTCGGGCTGCTGCTTGACGTACATCAGGTCCCATACATCCGGTCTTCCCGCATCCGAACAGTATTCGGCGTGGGAGGTGGGTGGGAACTTTTTTAGTAGTCCCGTCTTCTGCGCGTCCGGGGCGTCGGCAGCGGCGAGCCGCGCCTGGGCTATGTCCAGCTCTATTAGCGTAATGTTCAGACGTACACCTGTGTGTGGTCGGGCCAACTCAGGGTCAGATCCGGTGTCATAGGTCGGGTCCGAACTCTCATCTTGATGGGTATCCGTTTCCGGGCTAGAGACTCAGGTATATATTGTCATAAGCTTCAGAGATCGCGATCCCTCCACTACAAAAAAAGACACTTCCGTGATGATACGTGTTTGTCACAGTAGGTCACGTTTCCTGTCATGCATGTACATCCATGACAAATTTATGACAGAATCAAGATAGTCATACCTGTGCTGTCGTAGAAGTGTTCCATGACATTACCAAAATTATCATCACAGAAGTGTCCACTTTCATGACGATAAATCGCGCGTCACAGAAGTGCTTTCGTCAAGGGTGACCGACACTTGGCATCCACCGTAACGGAACGCCATTAAGCTACCGGGACCGGTTTTGGATCCGATAACCCGTTAACATCCCCGACCAATGGGGATTTTCCACGTGTAAAATCATCATTGGCTGGAGGAAACACGTGTCGGCTCACCGTTGGGACAGATGTCATCCACTCATTGGACCAAAAGCGCCTATGATACGTTGACACGTGGCACAGCCCAACAGAGGCCCATTCCTGTGAAAAGGCCGACCCGTTTGACTTGGTCAAAAGGTGGCGGGCCGGCCCACGGAAAGCCTGTTAACGGCCTGTTCGCATATAGTCCATTTACAGCCCGCTAACCCAGGGCCCGTTTACGGCCTATCCGAATTAGGCCCAGTAGCGTCATCTGGGCCGTCCAATATAATTCCAGCATGTTTTAAGTTCTGGCCCATGTATGGCCCATGACGTCTTTCGGCCCATATGAGGCCCTTTGTAACTCTTGGCCCATTAACGACCTGTGGTGAAACTGGCCCGTAATGAACAGTGTATCACTTTATACCCATTAACGGCCCATTATTCCGTTGGGCCGTTTCCAGCCCATGTTATCTTTCGGCCTTCTCAGGGCCCATTTATTCTTGGGCTCATTTCCAGCATTCGGTTACTTACGGCCCGTTACTGCCATTTTCTGCTTGTGGGCCAAATTCAGCCCATGGTTACAGTCGGCCCGTTAATATGTTGGGCTGTTTTCATAGCGTCATCAAATACGGCCTATTAACGACGGCCCGTTATGGTCAGCCCATGAACGGACGACTCCAACTCTAGCCCGTTTACGGCCATAATGCGATCTGTTTTTGGCCCATGTTTGGCCAATCGATCATACGGCCCGTCTAAGGCCCATTGATGATACGGCCCGTAGAAGGCCCATTGTTTCTATGGACCATAGAAGGCCCGTTGTTTCTGTAGCCCGTAGGAAGCCCAGTGTCACTACAGTAAATATGTAGCCCATGGCCTGTTAAAGGCGGGAAACTACTATAGGTTTAGACCTGCTAATGGCCCAAGATGATTATAGGCCCACGTTTTGGGTCATATGAGTAACGGGCTGGCCTAAAGACCGACAACACTGAGATCCACTGAACCTTCCGGCCTAAATTACAGCATACCGACCAAAGAATAAACCTAGACTATACAACAAAGAAATTACGGCATATTACATCCACTGAGAATCAAAGTTCGCTACCGGTGATAATAAAGCGCAACATGACCTCGGATTACATACACTGGGCATCAAAGGTCGCCACTAGTGCATATAAACGCGCCGACAAAAGAATATACAAAACTGAGAGCACTACAGAAGGCACTAGACCTGGCAAGCTCGGGCCCCGCAAGCAGCCGAACAAGCTGATGAGACCTCAGTTGTGTCAACGATAGATGCTTCATCCCTAGCTGTATGGCACCATAGTGTGCAAGGCAGTCCCCTGACATCTTAATTACATCTTTGACTTCAAGTCGGAGCTGAGCTGAAGCAAGCCTTTCCGCTTTAAGTTGAGACTGAAGAAGTCGAACTGATTGAGGCAGCGACTGCATAGAGGTTGTCTCACACCTGCTGGTGAGTAGCTTCAACTCACTGTCTTCATCAAGACAGGACCTTGGGGTCATCTCGCTGTCCTCAAGATGGTTTGGCTCACTATCTTTCCTAAAGTTCTGCCTGGCATAAGAGATACGACTCTGAAAGAGAAACAAGGAGACACGTAACAAGTTTCACAATTATATAAGCAAATAAATGGATCTGTTCTGCATAAGGAACATGTTTTTACAACTACAATTTAAAACTAGTAGTTGTTGCAAACATCCAATCAGATGTAAACAGCAGTGGAGGAAATGATGCCTATCCAAATCTATACTAGAAACAAGTTTGAAGGCTTGAGAAGGATGAACTTACATTACATGTTAACACGGGCTGGACAAAGCCCTTCTCCATGTTGATGGAAAGATAATTCAATAAATTCCCCAAAGAAAATTCTTTATAAGCATTGCCATTATTCTACATTTTGCAAAGAGTAAATATAGATCAAATAATATTGGAAGAAATAGAGGATAATGAAGCTCAGGTGCAGAATGATGATACATAATCAAATAACAATTAATTAAGTACAGCGTTACAAGGCAAAAGGTACTGACAAGAGGAATGCAGACATCAACGTGTGAAGTGGCATTGGCTTTATTCAACATTTTGGTAAGAGTAAATGTAGATATGATAATTTGGAGAAAGTGGAGGGCAGGGCAGATAAGATGCAGAGTAATGCTAGACAATCAACTATCTCGCGATGCATGTATAGTAATACCACCACCGTCCATTATTAGTTGTCGCTCAAATGGATGTATCTAGCACTATTAAGTTCTAAAACATCCAATTGATCAACAATTAATTCGATACAGAGGGAGTACATGACAACATGTACTTACATGAGCAATCCAAAACTTCATAACCATTGTGTTAATTCTACATTTATCTAAGAGTAAATATAGATCTTATAATTTCAAGCAAAGTGAGGATAAAGACGCGAACATTTACAGTGATGCTACATAATCAAACAACAATGAGTGTAAGTATGCTGACAAAGGGAAAGAGGTACTGACAAGAGCAATGCAGCGCCCAGTATTGTCGTGAGATCCTATGATCCTTTGAGCAAGGAGATTCATCTGAAATTAGTTTTCATACAAGAGAGAAGGTAAGGCACATGCAGAAGTTTAGGAGTTCAAATTTTGAATTGATATCATAGACAGTACCTGACACTGGGCTTTCAGCAGTTCTAATAGGGGTTTGGCCACTGGAGTAGGGGTAAAGTCTGTTACAGTTGGGCCTGTGTTTTCTGTGGCTGCTGATCTATCTGATTTAACCGGCATCACTACCTTCTCAAAATACCTAGTTTGTACTCCTTGAGGATCTGCAATCACCCTCTTCCTTTTGGACATCTATTACGAAAGAATAACATTTGACTGGAAAAACATAGTATGACGACACATGGAATAGGTACAGAAAATGGATAGGTATGGCATATACTCATATATGATGCTTAAACTAAGCAGATGGTGTAACAAAGTAGAAGTAATGCAAGAGGTCAAATGCAAAATATGTGCGACCAATACAACCTTGCCAAGTTAGAGCATGCACCTTGATGGGTGAATAAGATAGACCATCCTCCACCATGCCAAGTTTGTTAGACAGTGGATTGTTCCGCAATATTCCTCTCGTGCGCCCATTCTCATATTCATTTTGATAATGTTCAATACCTGACATGCATGAAAACATAAAAACAAGTGAGATTATCTTTGTAATGCAGAAGTGATTCTAATCCAATACTTCCTCCCTGTAAACCCCTTTGTGCTATGTCTGCAATTCTTCTAAGAGGTGCCATGAATGCTGTAATTTGGTGTGTGCATTAATATAATGTGGCCTACTACTCAAAATATGAGAGCTCCAAAAGTGATGATACTTCGCAGATGACAGCTTCAACATATAGTAAAGAAGAACAAGTCGACCTGACCTGACAGATTCAAAATATACTAAGGGAGAATAACTCGACCTGACCAGTCGACCGCAAGAGAATAGGATCATCTTAAAGAAGAGCAGAAGAGCAAGCAGATTGAAGATATTACAAGTCTTTCTATACAATGTCGGTTGGCCACCCATGATGAACCAGAGCGCACAGAGAAATACTATTCCTTCCAGTCTCTCCATATGTGGCTCACATGCGTTTCGAAACTAAAGTAGGAACATTTAGCTGACCAATTAAACATCTCTCAGTTTTACTAATATTAGCATAATATCAGATTTGAATTTGTACAACTAAGCTTGTTTAGCTCGATGGGTGGAGCAGTGCTATTACGACACGAACCACTTAGGCTGATCGTGGTCATCATAAAATGGGGAAACCGTAAGCATGATGAGTATAGTGTCGACCGTGGCAGTGGGATGACATATCTGAAGCTGCAAACCGCGCAAAGGGTAGTTAGCAACCGATATTTGCTTTGAAATAACAACTAAGATTTGGTATGGACAAGAAAGTACAGTCAACTAGTGACAAAGAAATGCAATTCTGCTGTCTCTCTATATGTCGCGACATGCATTTGGAAACTCAAGTGGGACCTTTAGCTAACCAATTAAATGTGTCTGTTAACTAATATCAGTATCATATCACAATCATATTTGAACAACTAAGCTTTGGAATTTTGAGTGTTGTGTTGTTTAGCTTGAAGGGTGGAGTAATGCTAGTATGACAGAAAGCACCTACACATATCATAGTAGAGTAGATAAAAGGGGAAAACCCTAAGCATCAAGAGTAAAATCAGGAAAGTGGAGCTAGCTGGACCAGTGGGTGGCGCACATGCTTTTCGAAACGAATATAGGAACATTAGGTGACCAATTAAACATTCTCTGTTTTAGTAATATGAGCATCATATCAGATTCGTATTTCAACACGTAAGCTTTGGAATTATGAGTGGCATGTAGTTTCGCTTGATGGGTTGAGGTCTTGAGGAGCAGTGCTAGCACGACATGAAGCAGTGAAGCACCTACGATGATGGTAGTGAATATAAAGGGGGGAAACCATAAGCTTTACGAGTATAGTGACCGTGACATGGCGGATCTGAAGGTGCAAACCGGACAAAGCTACTTCGCAACCAATGTTTGCATTCAACTAGGCAATACTATTTGGTACGGACAAGAAAAGTACAGTAAACAATTTAAGATCTATTTTCTGGGTGAGATCAATAACTTAAGCACATATGGAAGAGTACCACCTCTCCTGCGATGCCGTGTAGGCCCCTGCTGATATGTTGAGGGTGCTGCGGGTGCGATGGCTGTCGGCGGCGGGAAAGAAGACTTTAGATGGCAGACGACTGGGTTGGGGGATAAATCCTGTTTCCGTGGACGAGGCGGTCGTAGGAGCGGCAACGGCAAAGTGGACGATGGCGCCGTGGATGAGAGACGTCCATCTCTTGCAGTGGACGATGGGGTAGGGGTAGCGGCTCCGGCAAGGTGGAGGATGGGGTGGCGGACGGAGGAGGCTGGCCGCAGTGGGGAAGTTGTTGTGGCGCTGACGGTGTATGAATGGGGAAATGGAGGGGGAGGGGGGGATCTCAAACTTTGGGATGCGCTTGTCTGAAATGTGGGAAAGTTACGAACTTATCCCCCGTTTAAAATTTCGGACATCACGTCGGTTGGGGATAGGACGGTAATCTCACATCTCCCAAATATTTGCCGGTAACGATTTCGGGCGAGGAGAGGGTGTTTTGCCGCCCACGGTTGGCACCCACGGTGTATGAATGGGGCAGACAGGTAGGGCGGTTGTGTCACGTCTGAGGGAAGTTACACATCTGCCCCTATTTAAAATATTAGCCTACATCGATTTCGGACAAGGAGAGTTTTTTTTGCCGCCCACCGTGGATGAATGGGGAAATGGAGGGAGAGACAGATGTCTTTCGGACGAGCTTGAATCAAATGTGTTTTGCCGCCCACGTTTGGCGTCCACCGTGTCTGAATGGGCTCAGAGGCTGTCGTGTCACGCCTGATTGAAGTTACTAGTCTACCCCTATCCACAACAGTGTAAATCCGGTCGATAAGGATGTCGAGTGTCAGGGGTAGACAGTAATTTCCATCTCGCAAGCACTTGCTTCGGGCAGCCCACAAATGATAGTGGGTGTTTAGCCGCTTCGTTCAAAACTTGGGAGAATTAGCATTCACGTTTGCCCTGGGCCCTGGCAACTAAATCCAAATCTAATTTTTTATTCGATTACAGATATCCACAGATAATTCTATGTTTTGTTATTTATTTCTTCAAAACCACAACAAAGATTTATTCCACCTTTATATATGATTATGATTTAGAAATTCCGTGATCTTCGAATTCAGTAGGTTGGGTACACTTTGAGTCAAACAGTTATTTCATCCAATACAATATGCTCACACGAAAAACAGTTCACCTTATGTCAATCATACAAGTACTGAGGATTACCTCGCCTAAAAAATTCGGATCATTACAACACATGGACAACATAGGGGGTCTTACAACATAATCCATTCAGAGACATGAAACAACATGCAAGTACAATAATCTAATGACAATTTCAACTACTATCTAAAGAAGAACTGGGATTACCCTGGGCTTTAGATAGCAAAAGCAGCAGGACCTCCTCCGTCTTCAAATGCAACATTCTTACTTCCTCCAATTCTTGGGTTGCTAAATGCGTGCAGCTAATTGCATAATTTCCAGCTTCAAGATCGAGATTACCTCATTCATGGCAGCCTCACCATCTCTTTCTGCCTCTAGTAGAGCCTCATGAACTATAATATCTGTGCTCAGACTGCTCTCCGGCGGTGTTGCCTCTGAACTGCTACCATCTAGTAACATGGATGGCACACTGCTTCCACAAATAGATTCCGGGGTTGTACATTGTGTCCTAGTGTGAACGACATCCTGAAAGGTTTCTGCTGGACATAAGTAAGAGATAGTTATCGCATGATCCAGGCAGTAAGCTTACATGGTAAATGACATACGAATTATTGCCGAGCATGGCAAGCTATATTCAAATGGTTCGGAGCAGCATCAGCCGAAAAGTAATTAAAATGGTAAGATGAAACTAGGGATGTAAGTGGCAAATAAACGACATCCGCCAGTCCCATCTAGTTATTTTTGCTAGTTCCCTGGTTCATTTTCCTCAAAAAACAAAAACTGTTTTGAACTATCATACCACTAGTGGACTTTAATCGGGATTAACCAGGACCCAGTTGACATCCCTAGTTTAAAGGGTGTGTACCACCGCTATATTTAAGTTGCCAAGGCATCTAAGCAATTGAAATAATCTAAGAAAGCACTTAACAGTGTGGCCTCATATAAACTACGAAGACAGTCTTGTGATGAAGTTTAGAGGAAAAGTTAAGGACTCAAATAAATTAGGCATGCATTTCTTTACGATAGTACATTAGGCACTGCTGACATATTGGCCAACTCAGGTATAGCGTAACAAGTAACAAACAAGCATTCGAATCAAGCAATACATCAAAGCAGACAACTGAACTATTTGTTATTCTGTAGGATTACAGGTTGAGGGCACAAGCCAAAGCAGCCGACACGCATTATATTTCACATGTACTAAAACACACTGGCTTACCATATGTTGCTGTGAAGCCTCGCTGCTGTTGCAATGTTCTTTGAAGATATCGTCGGCATCCCGTGGTTGCAAATCTACTTGTTGTAGTTTATTCTGCACCCTCTATTTAGGTAAAATTAATTTTAATCGCATGCACTGGTTCGAATTGATCATCAATGGTTCATCTAAACTAATGAAAGAAGGGTGTGTGCATGCACGACAATATATCTGCTTCCCTCTATTTTTATGCTTGTTCGAGGTGCCAACCCCAAAAGAACAAATATTTTGCTTGATGGGGTTGGCAGCTCCATAATTAATAGAAGCATCAAATTAGTCATGCAACTTGGGAAGATCACGAACACACAAAAAAGTAATGAACAGAGGCTCGTAGCAGTGATGTAATAGCTAGCATCAGAAAATGTAGGGTAAAACGAACAAAAACCAGCGGAACCACATGCTAGTTTGCTGATGTGTAATTAAGCATAGAGAACATGAAGCAGTCTGATGGAACCAACATGTGGCATCAGAACAACACCATTATCATAAATATAGCATGCAAGAAGTAAAATAGTAGGCAGTGATATCTAGGAAGTACAGTAATACTTAGGACAAAACTAAAGTATATTAACTATATGTGCACTGGTATGTAATTTTGCACATGTAACATGTTCACTGCCAGAAGTATGGACCTACAGGTGCAAGCAGAATAACGCGTCTCATGAAAAACTGAATGATGCCCTGAAGAAATTCAAAGGTGCGGTGCTTATGCTAAGAAAGTGAACGTAGGCGCCGACCGTTGGATAATAGTACCTGATTCTCGGCGGCGTATGGGTATCGTTGGCATACTTGATAGCTAAGGATCGTCGATGGTGCTCGTGTTGCGGTTGAGTTTGGGCCGGCTGTCGCCGTCGCTGAAGTGGCTCCGGTGCTACGGTTGTGGCGCCTGTCGACATACAAGAAAGCTCATCTGTGGTAAGTGAACAGTTGCACGATAAAGAGAAAAACCGAAGGAGTACATATCGAAATAACCTGATGAGGCTGCGGCGTCAGTAAAGTAGGGCCGGTGGAGTTGAATATGGCGTATGTGGAGCGGGTCCGGTGCAGTGGATGAAGGCTTCGGCGGGCGCGTTGTACAGTGCTTTCGGTGAGGCGAATCTGTTGCAGCGGACGAGGGCTTGTATGAAGGGCCAGCGAAGGGACGGACGAGGGAGTCAGTGAAGGGCCTACACTGTGGTGGACGAGGGCGCCGGTTAAGCAGATCCGGTGCGGTGGACCATGATGGCGGTCAAGGAGATCTGGAGCGGTGTACAAGCCAGTCGCTGAAGCGGCTCCGGTGAAGTGGTGAGTTGGCAGTTGGGGGTTCCAAGGTGCGGAAGGTAGATCCGTCGGGGTGTGAGGTCCACCGCTACGACGGAGGATTAGATTCGGTGGCTTGCCGTGGTTGGGGGGGGGGTCGGGGAGGGGTAGGGGAGGGGCTCTGGGGAAGAATGTTGGGGGCAAAGAGGGGAAAACAATGGAGTTACCAAAGCATCCCTTTTCCGTTCATGTGGCAGGGGTAAAACAGGAATATCGCAGGGCTAAACTTTCGAGCGCGAGATATTTCGATGTGAGCGGGATATTTGAAAGCTTTTGGCGCCTGAAATTATATTCTGCTCTTGTACGGCCGACTATGATATCATGGCCGAGAATTTGTTTGTTTTGAACGCAAGAAAAGTGCAAGTTTTGAAAATCAATGTCTCCAACTCGAAACTTAGATTGTCCATTCAATTCAAATATGGATCATTGAGCTACTACAAGCAAATACCATCATATGGTCCAATTCAAATGAAATTCCAAATGTGTTTATCCTAAATATGATGACAAAAGCACAAATGTGTATGTGTATGAATAAAGTGGATGATTATAAAGTTTGAACATGCCCGTATGATATATGAATTTGAAATCATGAAATCCCGGCTTAAAAATGTACCTCTGTTTAAATGAATTACAAAAATCTAATGATGGAGTCGAATTCCAAATTCCAATCTTAGGTTTGTAATTCTGGTACATCAAAGTATATCACGCATGTTAAAAAGTATCGTTATCTCATAGTCCAAAATGTGAAACAAATTGATCAACCTTGAGTGCACACACTATTGACCATGTATATCTCAATTACGCTAAAGTCCCTCAAATATAGACACCTCACTCTTTATCTGAAGCCAACCCCCCCTCCCTCGTCGCCCCCCACACAGAAGTCGTTCTCTCCCCCAAACACCAACACACGAGCACATTAACACCCCTCTCTCTTCTAAAGTCCGGACCCCAATATAGGTCTCTATCACTTTGTCTCTTGGGCATGCACACATCTCTTCCCCCACTCTCTAGCTAGGTCTCCCGGCATCTCTCTTTCCCAAGCACACGCACTATGTAGAGTGTATCTTTCCCATACACACAAAACGTCGCCCCAAACGTCTATCTCCCTAGTTATGTGGTTCTCGCACACTCACCTCACACACCACCCCCACTGCAAAACAAGCACACTTTGTCTCCTTGTGCACCACTCTCCTCTTTCTATCTCTCCCACATGCGGACCCGCCCCAGCTCCTCCCTATATACATATATGTCGTGACTCTTTCCATAGCTCCCTAATGTATCACGCACATTGTTCTTTACACCATCTATTCTAGATCTCTCATGAAGTCCCTATCACACACACGATGACTCGCTTCCCTTACGTCTCCGTACACAGGCCAATTTCAAACAACTTCAACATTGTCTCCCTATCTATACGCCATTTATGGACACAAACGCCCCCCTCTCGCCCCCTCTCTTCCCCTCTCTCTCCATCGCTCTCTCTCTCTCTCTCTCTCTCTCTCTCTCTCGCTCTCACACCCCTCTCCCACACACAATCGATGTCTCTTCCAAATAGTCTGCTCCCCCCGCCCGCACCCATGCTATCCCGCTACTACACATGTCACACCATTCCCCCTTCCCTTATACTAGGTTTACATCATTAGTGGTCTCTCTACTCCACATACTCCCTCTCACACACAAACACGCGCACAAACACCCATTAATCTGGATCCTCATCTCTCCCCATGTCCGCATGTGTATCTCGCACACTCACTCTCTAATTATGTATATGTGTCTCCACGTTACACAACACAAAGCCCCATGTACATGTCTCTTTCTATCCTCCACACACATAGACACAAAGAATCTGTTGTCATTGCCTCAGTCTCTAGACATATCACACACGCACACACACACACTCTCTCTCTCTCTCTCTCTCTCTCTCTCTCTCTCTCTCTCTCTCTCTTTCTCTCTCTCTCTCGCAAACACGCTCAACAAGGGTTTCCCCGTGAATAACTTACCGTCTATTCATCAACAGTCGTGGCAGTACGGCGAACACGAGACGTGAAAAAGAATAAATCTACACGTGCTTAGACCACCTAGTATGACTACTAGGACTAGAGCAAGCCAAAAAGCGCGCTGCCGTCACCCCCTCCTTATCGGCGACGGGAAAACCTTTGTTTTACATAATCGAGAAGTCATTGTGCTAAGGCCTCACATGCTGAGGCGTTGAAGAATGTAGATGCTAGTTTACAGAAACAAGTATCAATAATACGTTTGTATCTCCACACTTATATTTTGCCCATGCGTTGCACGGAACATCAAGATGCATTTATGTGAGTAGTCTATCTTGTGGGAGAAAAGGATGAACAAGGGAAGGCCTTATTTGCAAATATGGAGAGGGGTGTGGGTCTATTTTCCATCATATTAATCTTCCAATACTTAGCTATTTCTATTGCCGTTTATTTTACTTTGCATCTTTATTTACTCTTTATCATAAAAATACCAAAAATATTATCTTATCATATCTATCAGATCTCACTCTCGTAAGTGCCGTGAAGGGATTGACAACCCCTTTATCGCGTTGGTTGCGAGGTTCTTATTTGTTTGTGTAGGTGCGTGGGACTCGAGCGTGGTCTCCTACTGGATTGATACCTTAGTTCTCAAAAACTGAGGGAAATACTTACGCTACTTTACTGCATCACCCTTTCCTCTTCAAGGGAAAACCAACGCAGTGCTCAAGAGGTAGCACCAATCATAACGCAACACACAATAGGCTCAGCGCACACTGTTTCCAGATGCGATGGAGATGAACTGTGTGCGATAATGAACGAGCAAAATTTCAAGGGAAGCCAAATTTCAGTTGTCGTTTGTCATTGAGCTCTTGAATACCACCGCACTGTATGACTGCCCGACCCCTTCGTCCCAGAGCTCTCTCCAAGCGTCGTTCATGGCACCGCGATGCACAGTAACTACTAAGGAAGTGATGGCATCCCGCCGCGCCGCGTTCCTCGCTGCCCGCGACCGCACACATGGTAAGGAAGCGATGGCATCTCGCCACGCCGAGTTCATCGCTGCCGGTGGCCACACAGTTACGTGGCCGGACTTTGAGGCTGCCATGGCCGAATGGGCGGTGGATCGAGAGGCGGCCAAAGCCGCACAAAAGGAGCGGAAAAGGCAAAAAGTAGTTAAGAAAAGAGAGTCCCGCTGCCGCAAGAAAGAAGAGGCCGCACGCCATGGTGAGGAGAGCTTGGCGGAGATCGAAGCACGGTGGGCTGCCGCCTACAAGGCAGGGAAGGAGAATGCCGGCGTCTGGCCACCATGCCCCGATGGCAGCTGTGAGAAGTAGTTTAAGTTTTTAGTATTAGAGCAAATTACCAGTAGTACTTTAAGTTTGTAGTATTAACGTACAATGTCGGTAAGAGCATCCTTTGAGGGCTTTGAGCGTTGATTAGCATGTGTGCCCGTGTGCGTTTTTTTGCGTTAATCATTAAAAGGTCACAAAACACACGGTTTCTATGTCGTACCCGTCTGCGTTTTTTTGCGTTAATGATCCATAAGTGAGTTACCTGTGCGATGTTTCCTAATAAACCAGGCGTACTATTGACCAAAAAATATTAACTACACGTGTACATTTTTTGGAGACGGAATCTGCCAATTTTCTGTTTTCTCGCACACGAGTATTTTACGCGCTTCGTCTGTGTTATGTGTTTCCCCCGCCCAAGTTTCAAGTTTCGCAGTGAAATTTTCATTAGGCGCGCGATTTCAGAATTTATTCCTCCAACTACATCCCCACCCACCAAATTTCCTCAGTATCTCTCTCCCCCTGCGCCTCCCCCTACCGGCAGCTCAAACCGATGTCGCCGCAACCATAGCTACAACCACATCTATGTTCTGCTCGGATCCAGTCAGGTAACCCACCGATCTCTATCACGGCCCCTGCCTAATTGCTTAAATGGAACCTACGAAACATCCTCATGCCTCCAACTCCCCACCGCCAGGAGCTGCTGGCGGTCCATAGTGCAATGGCCGCTGTGCTTGTTGACCCGGAGGAACACCTCGCCTCCGTCGCCGCCGACATGCTGCAGGCTCTGGCCCAGATGAAGTGCTGTTGGGCCTCCAAGTGTAGAGTTTTGTAGGACAGTAGCAATTTTCCCTCAAGTGGATGACCTAAGGTTTATCAATCCGTGAGAGGTGTAGGATGAAGATGGTCTCTCTCAAACAACCCTTCAACCAAATACAAGAAATCTCTTATGTCCCCAACACACCCAATACAATGGCAAATTGTGTAGGTGCACTAGTTTGGCGAAGAGATGGTGATAAAAGTGTAATATGGATGGTAGAAATATATTTTTATAATCTGAATAAATAAAAAATAGCAAGGTAGCAATTAGTAAACGGGCACAAAAACGGTATTGCAATGCTTAAAAATGAGGCCTAGGGTCCGTACTTTCGCTAGTGCAACCTCTCAACAATGCTAACATAGTTGGATCATATGATTATCCCTCAAAGTGTAAAAAACAATCACCCCCCGAGTTCCTATTAGCGGGGAAGAAAAGATAGGAATTGTTCGTTGGGTACGAAGCCACCTCAAAGCTATTCTTTCCGATCAATCTATCCTAGAGTTCGCACTAGAGTAACGCAAGCTATTCTTTCCGATTGATCTAATCAAGAGTTCATACTAAGATAACACCAAAGCAAGTTCATATTCATAATACTCAATCCACACAAAGAACCACAAGGATACCCCAAAGTTTCTACCGAAGAAAAACGTGCATCAACCCCTATGCATAGATTACCCCAATATCACCGCAGGAATCCGCGAGTTGAATGCCAAGACACATATCAAGTGGATCAATATGATACCCCAATTGTCACCTCAAGTATTCATACCGCAAGATATATATCATGTGTTCTCATCTCTGAATATTCAATCCGGTAAGACAAAACTTCAAAGGGTAAATATTCAATTCATCATAACAAGAGTATAGAGGGTAGAAACATCGTATGATCCGACTATATTAACAAAGCCCATGATATAGATCACAAGAGAGAGAGAGAGATCAAACACATAGCTACTGGTACAAAACCTCAGCCTCGAGGGTGGACTACTCCCTCCTCATCGTGGTGGCCGCCGGGATGATGAAGATGGCCACCGGAGATGATTCCCCCTTCGGCAGGGTGCCGGAACGGGTCTAGATTGGTTTTCAATGGCTACAGAGCCTTGCGGCGGTGGAACTTCTGATCTAGGGTAACCCCGAAGGGTTTCGGAATATTTGGGAATTTATAGTGCAAAGAGGCGGTGCGGGAGGCCACCGAGGTGCGCACAACCCACTTGGGCGCGCCAGGGGGCCCTAGCACGCCCTGGTGGGTTGTGCCCCCCTTGGGGCACCCCCCAGGTGCAACTCAGGCCCATTGGGTTCCTTCTGGTCCAGAACAAATCTCCGTAAAGTTTCGTTGTGTTTGGACTCCGTTTGATATTGATTTCCTGCGATGTAAAAAACAAGCACAAAAATAGCAACTGGCACTGGGCACTGGGTCAATAGGTTAGTCCCAAAAAATGATATAAATTTGCCATAAAATGATTGTAAAACACCCAAGAATGATAAAATAACAGCATGGATACTTCATAAATTATAGATACGTTAGAGACGTATCAGCATCCCCAAGCTTAATTCCTACTCGTCCTCGAGTAGGTAAATGATAAAAGAAATAGTTTATGAAGTGTGAATGCTAGCAAAGTGCACAAGTTTGATCAATGACAATTTCAATCACTTTTCCTAGCATCATAACAACAATTCTTTCTCATAAAATTTCTCATGTTGTAGTGGCAACCAATTCACATGTTAAGGTTTAAACAATGAACTCTCTTGAAACTCAACAACCTATGTTCTTAGTCACCATGCAATTGCAATTATACGTATTCAACAGAGTTTAAGTAAGAGCTCCACATACTCAACTATCATATAGTTTTCTATGATTGCTAACACTCACCACATACACATGAGCAAAACGTTTCAACCGGACACGTAGAAGATAGGGGCTTATTGTTTTTGCCTCCCAACGTATTCACCTCAAGGGTGATGTCAACAATAATTACTCATGCTACCCATATTCAACTGGACATATGTGCCTAGATCTTTCCTCACCATATGATGCTTGCCAAAGGAGAAAAATAAAAAGGAATAGAGAGAATAACTTTGACTCTTTGAATAAAAGTAAATACTGAAAAGTAAAAGATAGGCCCTTCGCAACGGGAAGTAGGGATTTGTAGAGGTGCCAGAGCTCAAAGCGAAAATTGAGAGATAAAAAATATTTTGAGAGGCATACTTTTCCCACCAACAAAAACGACTTAGACCTCCCAACACTTTCCATGCTAGATATATCATAGGCGGTTCCCAAACAGAAAATAAAGTTTATTCCTTTTTCCACCATACTTTCACTTTCCATGGCTAGCCGTATCCACGGGTGCCCTCCGTGCCAAACCTTTCCAAGGAATTTATTATTTGAAAACATAAAGTAAAATCATTTTTCATTTAGGGACTAGGCATCCCAAATACCGTTGCCTTACTCTTGTGCAATGACAAGTGAATAAACACTCATCGTGAGAATAACACATCTAGCATGGAAAATATTGGCTACCCCCCACCGCCTCGCGAGCGGTACGAGCACACAAAAGAGAAATTTATTTTTGAAAATTAGAGATGGCACATACAAATTTGCTTAGAACATCACGAAAATACTGCATATAGGTAGGTATGGTGGACTCTTGAAAATAAGATTTGGGTTTAAGGGTTTTTGGATGCACAAGTAGTATCTCTACTTGGTGCGGATTTTTTGGCTAGCAAAGATGGGAGCAAGCACCACATGTTGAAGGATCTATGACAATATAACTTCTATGTGAATATGAACAAACATAAATCATTACGTTGTCTTCCTTGTCCAACATCAACAATTTTGGCATATAATATTTTGATGGGGGCTCACAATCACAAAAGATTTCTAGGATAGTGTATTTGCATGTGAAGGTTTCTTCCTTATACTAATTATTCGTGAATTGCTTGTATGACCAAAATTGTGATTGTCAAGTCTCAAAAGATTTAACTTTCTAAACCCAATGTGAAGCTACCACTAGGCATGATATGATATCAACTTCATGACATTCAATTTATTCAACAATTTACTCATTGGATATAACCGCCCGTACCAGCACGGGCGGGCGACGGGGCAGCCGCGGATGGCGGAGGAGGCGTGGCCCGCGAGCCTACATGACACCCTGATAATTGGAGCCAGGCGAGCGGCGTCGTTCGTGCCCATGACGACGAGCCGCACGCCGCTGGGCCCAGGGGCGGGGCCGTGCTGCCCACTGGCGGCACGGCAACCTCCAGGACGCCCCAGCCGGTGCCCGCGCCGTGGTCTTCCTAGGCCGCGCGCGACGAGCAATGCCACGACGTCGGTGCCCCTAGGCACCACCGCGGGAAGAGCCCTTTGCGCCACTCTTGAGACGCACCGGGCCAGCATGCGCGCCTAGACGCTAGCGGAAATGGCGCGCGATCGCGAGACCGTAATAGAGCTCCTTCTAACGTGGTTAGAAGTCAGAGCGGGTCATGGTCCACGCAGCTTTCGCCGCCACCCACGCGAGCAGAAGCGTTGGCATGCGTGCAACTGCTCCTCGACGAGTGGAGAGCCACCATTCGGAGCCTCATCAGCTTCGCCAATAAAGATGAACCGTGACCAGCGGGACCCTCGTGCCGATGCTCTGTCGAGCCGGCGCACGCCAGTGGTGGAAGGACCAGAGCTGCTGCGACCACGGTGCACTCTCCTCCCCCACGCCAGCAACAGCAGCCGCCGGCTCGTCGGGCCGACGCCTGTGACGACATTTCCACAACATCGTCCGACCTGCGAGCCCGCCGCGACGAACGTCAAGTTCTTCGGGAGCGAGCCCAGGAAGACGCTCGGACCACCATCAGGCGGCGGCGGGAAGCACACCATCAGTCAGATAGGCGTGCCGGGCCCACTATGGACCGCCCAGTGCCGGGGGGTTCCGGTGACCTACCTTACGAGGTGGTTTGTCCAGCCTTTACCCGTGAGCTGCGGCAGTTCCAGTGGCCCACCCACCGCACATTCAAGCCTAAGGTCGGAGAAAAGTACAACGGCAAGACTCACCCGTTGGAGTTCCTCAGCATCTACACTATCGCGATGCAAGCTGGCGGGGCTCGCGATGACAAGGTGCTTGCCAACTACTTCCCGTTGGCACTTAAGCCCAACGTCATGTCATGGTTGATGCACCTGCCAGTGGATTCCATTTCTTCTTGGTCGGATCTGTGCCACGAGTTTGTTGGCGCCTTTACCGGAGGCCATCAAGCTCCTGGCCAGGCAAGTGATTTGCATGTCATCCCCCAGAAGGACGGCGAAACCCTGCGCAAGTACATACAAAGGTTCAGTCGTGTGCAGTACAACATCCCGGATGTTCACCCCGCCGCCGTCATCAGTGCATCCCATCAGAATGTGCGCAACCGCAAGATGCATGAGGAGCTCGCGATGAACAAGGTTAAGGATGTAGCCGAGCTTTATGTTCTGGCCGGTAGATGTGCTCGGGCTGAAGAAGGGAGGAAGTACCCCGGCAAAGATACCGGTGCGGAAACCGACTCCATAGACGAAGACGTCGTCGCCCCGGCAAAGAAGGGCCGACGCCGCAATAGGAAGCGTAAGGGCAAGACCGTGCTTGCCGTTGAGGGATCCGGCGACCCCGGCACCGCCAAGAAGGCCAAGGCTGACGACCCCGGCAAGGAAGTTGCTGGGTGCGCCGCCTGCCGGGCTTTGGCGGTTGCCGACAAGCCAGGAGGCTCCGACAAGCAGTGCTGCAAGATCCATCGCACCAAGGGCCATGACCTCCAGAATTGCCGGCAGGTTGAGCTGCTTGTAGAGAAGCAGAAAGCTAAGTACGAGAGGCGAGACAAGGAGAAGGGTCAGGACGGTGCTGAGGGGTCCGGCAAGAAGCGTGGCGGCCGAGGAGATCGCCACGACAAAGATAGCCAACCAGAGCGGCCCGCTCGGGGCCGCGACAAGAAAGAGGGAGACGATGATCATGATGATGATGCCAAGTCCAGCGAGCACGAGTTCTAGAAGGCTACGGAGGCCATGTGCGTCGGTGGTGGTGCCTCGTTGCATACCTCTCACCGCCGACTGAAACAGTGGGCGCGTGAGGTCACTGCGGCAGAGCCATCGTTCGATGCCCAGAAGCCACTGAAGTGGTCTAGCACGCCTATCATTTTTGACACCGAGGATCACCCCGATCGCACAATGGCGGTCGGGTGTTTGCCATTGTTGGTTTCACCAACGATACGCAACCTCAAGGTGACAAAGGTGCTAGTTGACGGTGGGGCCGGCCTGAACTTGATCTCGCCCACTGTGATCAAGAGGCTGCAAATTCCTGATGGATATCTCGAGGAGACGGGCACGTTTCAAGGGGTCAACCAGGGAATGAGTCGGCCGAAAGGTAAAATCACGTTGCCCGTTGCATTTGGGGGTGAGCTGAACTATAGGACGGAGAAGATCATTTTTGATGTCGCCAAGATCCCCTTGCCCTATAATGGTATCCTTGGCCGCCCAGCGCTGGCCAAGTTCATGGCGGCGTCACATTACGCCTACAACACGTTGAAGATGCCCTGGCCGATGAGCATCATCACCGTCCCCTCTGACAAGAAAGATGCGCTCATCTGCGCCGACCAACTCTACCGAGAGGCAGTTGCAGCAACTGCCGCTGAAGCCCCGGGAGGGAAGAAAACCGGCAAGACCTCTGCCTTTGCCGGCAAGGCCCCTTCCGGTGAGACATCTTCCGGCAAGACCTCCTGCACCCGCTTCAGCAAGCGCGCCTCTTCGGAGTGCCGCGCTCCCATAGAGGACGTGCCAGAGAGCTCCACCAGCAAGAGCAAGAAATCCAAGGCAGCACCACCAGAGACCAAGAAGGTGCCCATCAAGGAGGACGTCACGGGCGGGGCTTTTACTATAAGCTCCACCCTCGACAGCAAATGGGAAAGCGCGCTCATCGCCTTCCTGCGGGCGAATGTCGATGTGTTTGCGTGGCAAGCATCTGACATCCCCGACGTTCCCAAGGAGGTGATTGAGCACCATCTTGCTGTCTGTCCTCAGGCGCGACCCGTCAAGCAGAAGGTCAGAAAGCAAGCTCTGGAGCGGCAAGAGTTTATCATCGAAGAAAGCAGGAAGTTGGAGGCGGCAGGCTTGGTCAGAGGAGTGCTCCACCCAACTTGGTTGGCCAATCCGGTAGTAGTGCGCAAGGCAAATGGGAAATGGAGGCTGTGTATTGATTATACAGATATCAATAAAGCTTGTCCAAAGGATCCTTTCCCTTTACCGGGTGTGACTTGCTGTCGTTCCTTGACGCCTACTCAGGATACCACCAGATCTTCATGACAAGGGAAGATGAAGAGAAGACCGCGTTTATCACCCCATGTGGTATGTATTGTTTTATACGAATGCCTTTCGGGTTGAAAAGTGCCGGTCAACGTTTGCAAGAGCAGTCCAAATTGGTTTTGAGCCTCAGCTACATAGAAATATGGAAGCTTATATGGATGACATAGTGGTCAAAACCAAGGACAAGGCAACACTCATACAAGACCTAGAAGAAACATTTGCAAATTTGCGCAAGATCAACCTCAAGCTTAACCCTGAGAAGTGCATGTTTGGTGTCCCGTCCATCAAGCTTCTCAGGTTCTCTGTGTCACAGTGCGGGATCGAGGCAAACCCCGACAAGATCAAGGCAATTGAGCAAATAGAAGCACCAATACGAGTCAAGGATGTGCGTCGGCTTGCCGGCTGCGTTGCTGCTTTGAGTAGGTTCATCTCCAAGTCTGCCGAGCGTGCCCTGCCCTTTTTCAAGATCTTGAAAAAGGCAGGTCCAATAGAATGGTCCCCGGAAGCAGAGGCGGTGCTGTAAGATTTGAAGAGGTACCTCTCCTCTACACTGGTACTAGTCGCGCCTAAACCGCAAGAGCCGTTGCTGCTATATCTAGCGGCAACGAATCAAGTGGTCAGTGCCGCGCTAGTGGCGCAGAGAGAAGTTGAGGAAGAAGCAGTGGTGGCGGAAAGGCCGCCGAATGACGAGCCAGAACTCTCCCTGGTAGGGTCTGGTGCCGGCAAAGCAAGACCCCCGGTGAGGTCTGATCTTGGCAGGGCAGAGTCTGGTGCCGACGAGGTGGGATCTGCGCAAGCAAATGAAAGTGACACAGAAGAAGAAGGTGATGCAACACTCGATTTATTTTTTAGCTCCCTCCTACAAGGGGCTAGATCAAGATACTCTGGCATGCAGAAGTTGCTTTTCGGCCTCCTTATGACCTCAAGGAAGCTGCGTCACTATTTTCAAGCACATGAGATCACTGTCATCACTCGCTTCCCGTTGCAATGGATCTTGCACAACCCAGATGCAACCAGAAGGATTGTGGAGTGGGCGTTGGAGCTATCAAGCTATGGTCTCAGGTTTGAAAGTACTTCGACCATTCAGAGCAGAGCCTTGGCAGAATTCATTGCATAATGGACCTCAACGCCTGACGAAGAAATTCAAGAAACCACTCTCCCCGGCAAGGAAGCAAGCCGTAATTGGATTATGTACTTTGATGGGGCTTTCTCGCTGCAAGGCGCCGGTGCTGGTGTGCTGCTTGTCGCGCCCACCGGAGAGCACCTCAAGTACGTGGTCCAGATGCACTTTCCCTGGGAGAGATTAACAAACAACACCACAGAGTATGAAGGGCTGCTTGCCGGTTTCAGGATTGAGACAGACCTCGGAATTAGGAAACTCATCGTCAGAGGTGATTCACAGCTTGTCGTCAAGCAAGTCAATAAGGATTATCAAAGCCCGTTGATGCAAGCCTATGTAGATGAAGTGAGAAGGTTGGAGGAGCGTTTTGACGGTCTGCAAGCAGAGCATGTTCCTCGAGCAGAGAACAACATTGCTGACGACCTGTCAAAACGTGCTGCCCTAAAGTTACCTGTGGAACCAGGGACCTTTGTGCTCCAACTAACTCAACCATCCATTGAACCATTAGCAGGGCAGAATAAGCAAAGGAAATCAGGCCCCGACAAGTGCTTTCCTGAGCTCCCAGGAGCCGCCGGCAAGGATGTTGCCGGGGACGCTGAGCTTGTCGGGGAGCGACAGGATCCGGCAGGGCTTCAAGCCCTTGGTGTAGAGGCAGCCGCTCCCATGGCAGAAGAGATGCCTCTAGTCCTTGCTGTCAAGCCTCAGGCTCCGACATGGGCGCGGCACATTGTTCAGTTCCTCCAAACAGGGGAACTCCCCGAGGAGCAGGAAGAAGCCGAGAAAGTAGCCCGTCGGTCTACCATGTACCAGTTTGTGGACGACGTCCTGTACTGAAAAAGACCGAACTGTGTGAAATTGAAGTGCATTCCCCGGGAGGACGGACTGGAGCTGTTGGCAGAGATACATGGAGGCATATGTGGCACTCACATAGGATCAAGAGCCCTTGCCGGCAAGGCATTCCGGCAAGGTTTCTTTTGGCCCACCGCCCTCCAGGATGCAACTGCACTAGTAACCAAGTGTGAAGCATGTCAGTTCCATTCGAAGAAACTTCATCAACCAGCTCAAGCTCTCCAGAAAATCCCTCTTTCCTGGCCATTTTCGGTCTGGGGGCTTGACATACTGGGCCCCTTTCCCTGTGCTGTCGGGGGCTTTGAGTACTTGTACGTTCCGATCGACAAGTTCACAAAGTGGCCGGAAGTGGAAGCAATGAGAAAGGTGACAGCACAACCAGCCGTCAAGTTCTTCAAAGGACTGGTTTGCCATTTTGGTGTGCCAAATAGAGTCATCACCGACAACAGCACGCAGTTCACAAGCCGCACCTTCATGCAATACGCCCAAGACGTCAGCAGCAAGATATGTTTTGCTTCTATTGCACATCCACGAAGCAACGGCCAGGTGGAAAGGGAAAATGCTGAAGTGTTGCGGGCCTCAGGACGAGGACTTTTGACTGGCTGCACAAGTGCGGAAGACGCTGGATTGACGAGTTGCTGGCAGTTCTTTGGTCAATCAGAACGATGCCAAATCGAGCCACCGGCTAGACGCCCTTCTCCCTCGTATATGGGGCAGAAGCAGTTCTCCCCACAGAACTCACGTACGGGTCACCTCGATTGCTCGCTTATGATGAGCTTGAGCAAGAGCAGTTGCGGCAAGATGACGCCATGCACCTTGAGGAAGATCGTCTTCGGGCTGCTGTGCGAGCTGCACGCTACCAGCAAGCATTGCGCCGCTATCATAGCCGCAAGGTTCACGCCCGAAGCTTTGAGGAAGGTGACCTTGTTCTTGGGCGCGTTCAGTCGGCCAAGAATTCCAACAAGTTGACGCCAAAGTGGGAAGGCCCTTATCGGGTAATACGAGTCACCATGCCCGGCGTAGTCCGCATGGAGACCGAAGATGGTATCCCAATGAGTAATTCCTGGAACATCGAACATCTTCGCAAGTTTTACCCATGAGGCGTGGTTGCCGGCCCCCCGGCAACCCACCTTTTTGTACAAGCCTTGCCAGCGAGGCATGTAACCCTTTGTACAAAGCCAGGCGCAGACCCTGAGCAACAGATGAATAAATGAAGCGTTGGCGCCCTAAGCATTATCATGCATGTTAGGTTGAGTCTACCTCTGGTAGGGTTGATAGTGCTTAGCGGCAACTAACCCCTAGCATAGAGGTCGAGTATGTGTCTTTGTGTCCCTCCCAGTCCTTTTTGGTTCTTAGGCTGCATGGGCGCTTCAGCGGAACTTTTTGGAGGAAAGGAGACGAGTTGGCACCCCGACCCCGGCAAGCCAAGCCGCCATGCTCCCTCCTTCCTATATCCGAATCCCTTTCGGACTGGAATTTGGTTTTAGTTGCGATGGAAGGGAGACAAATGAAGGGCCCAATCCTACTTTGCCCTACCCCCGCCAAGGGCTTGAGTGTAGTTGTGGTATAAGGCGGGAGGACGGCAAGGCCTGTTGCCGGGCGACGTAGTTTACTTAAAAAAACGAGGACTCGTTCCTTGGTGTGAGCCTCGCTCACGCACAAAAAACCCCGGCAAACTCCTTTTTCATTGATACGTTGATCAACAAGTACAATCCATATGGAATGTAAACATGAGCAAGGGATTACAAAGTCTAAATTCAACAAGTGCCCGCAGGCTTAAGATCTAAAAAAAAGATAAGATGCCCGTAATCCCTTTCTTGTCCCTCTCCTCAGGAAGTGGATCAAGATAGCAGGAGAGTAAAAGGAGTGCCTAGGAAAGGTGCGAGCAGCAGAAGACACCAAGAGAATGTCCCGACGGCCGCCCAAAAGAGGGCTGGTGATGACGGTGCCGGGGGAGGAGCCGAAAGATGAGGCAGCGGGCCGGCAATACGAGACGAAGGCGTCAATGCCATCGTACTCCGAGTTGATGGCCCGCCACCCACCTTCTTCATCTTCTCCGGCCTTCCAGCGCCGCCAGAAGCGACAGCCCCGAGAAGTTCAAGGAGCTGTCTCGAGGAGCCACCACCAAGAACTACCCCCCAGCAAATCGCTCTGCCGGGGAGAAGGCCAGGTGCAGATGATGGTGCTACCGGCGTCGCCTAGGGACGGGGCGTCAGACGTCTAGTCGGACCCGTCCCCGCCGTCCTCCCCACCGGTCTCCTCCTCATCGCTGTCGCTTGAGGAGGAGCTTTCGTCGTCGGTTGAGCTCTCCGTGCAACACCCTAACCAGACTCCTGAGCGCCCGAAGACCTTGACGGAGAGCAGGTCGGCCTCCACTAATTTGAAGTGGAACACGTGCCCCTTCATCAAGCAGTGGGCGCGTGCAATGATTTTCCAACCCTGATGAAGAAGCATTACATGAGGGACGGGGAACCTTGTGTTCGCCCACATGTCGCCATTGCAACATCCCTTCAAGTAAAGCCTCAACCTCGACGGCTGGTCGACCTCCAGCACACTCGCAAATGCCTCGGGAAGGCGAAGACGGCTACGCGGCAGCTCACACAACTGCAAAATAAACTCTAGCGCCGTGTCTCCGACATTGCCGCTTGACGAAGCAGGAGGAGACGGCGGCGCACAGGTGCCCCACCTCCACGTCCTCTTCTGCCTCGACCACCTCGCCGACCGCGGCCCCGTCCAGCACCTCCGCCTTGGTCGCTTGGCTCCTCCTTGACCGCCGCGGCTCTCTGGCGAGAAGAAGATCTAGTCAGCTCCGCAGAGGGACGGCCGCGACCGCGCCCTCTCGGCATGATGGTGGATGAAGAACGGAGAAGAAGAGAAGATGCAAGGAGATGCACCTTCCTCCTCCCTACTCCCCTTTTATAGCCAAGCAGGAAGGGCTGGGCTGGCTCTATGCCCCCTCTGAAGGGCCCTTCGAAGCAGGAAGGGCTGGACCGCCCTCCCCGCGCCAATCAAGGGTGCATGGGTATCGGACATGGCACGCCTTCCCATATCCCGCGCGTCCGTCACCTACCCCGTGCCATGCATGCGGCGTACGTGGCGAAAAAGGCGGGCGTGGTGGGAAACGTGGAACGACGGTTCCAAGATTAGGAAAGGCGCGGAGGGTAAATGAGCAGCGCCCCTGCGGTTTCCTCTTTTTTATGGGGAAGACGCGGGCCGCCTCTTTACGATTCACAGCGAGGTGATGCAAGCGTGCTGCGACCGTCCCACGTACGACCCCCACGTCACGCACTCACTGTGGATCGTGGGGAAGCGCAACTGGTGAAGGAACTACCGCGGTTAAAACTCTGACACGCGTGCCCGCGCACCATTCTGGGCCTGGCCCAACAACGCATCGCGCTTATGTGTGGCCGAGGCTCGGGGGGGCTCCTGTCGGTGTACAAAAGTAGGGGCCTTTCTGTACCCCTTTACTTGTGCACGGGCAGTCGTAGCCACACCTACGGCCATGCTTGGCGGGGCAGAGGAAGGAAGGGAACGAGACTGCCAAGGCAACATTCAAGCCAGAGGCATGAAGATCAAAGGGGCAAGATGGATTCCCCCCGGCAAGGCCCTTACCGGGGCGGCCTACATAGCCCCGGCAAGAGCCTTGCCGGGGCAACTTGCCCAACACCAGCAAAGCCGCCACCCTTGAGCCAGAGAGTTCTGACACCATCGACAACGTCAAAACCAAGACTCCAGGGCGCCTGTGTGGTGGCACGCAGATCTTCATGGAGACCAAAGACCTGCAAGTCTAGATAAGAACCAGAAGACGAAGACCCCTGGCAAGATCCTTGCTGGGGACGGCCGAAGACCACCGGCAAGATCCTTGCCGGGGACGGCCGCGAGACCCCGGCAAGACCCTTGCCAGGGCATATGCGGGGCCGCAGCCAGGCCCGCACCTACCAAAGTTTCGCTGCCCCGCGGCCACCCCGATGTGACAACCAGTCCGCCAACTAGGCGAGCGCCCGCATGGCAGCATGCAACTTCTAGGCCAACTAGTCAAGCACCTGTGTGGTATCATGCAGATCTTCTTGAAGACCCTGTCACCGCACCAGTGCAGCAACCAGCCAGCCAGCATGGCGCTGCATGCCACGTCAGCTTGGAGGTGCGTCAAAGCAAGGCGAGGCGGCGATGGACAGGACAAGCTCTATTGTCGTCCCTGATAAAGCAAGAGGGCATGTAGGCAGCGCATTAAATGCGTTTGTCCTACGGTGTCAGGCGATAAACTTGCACACAGTAGATACTTTCCACCTCCTGTGTGCCACTGTGGTGACCCCTTTGACATATAAAAGGAGGCCCGAGGCGTACTGTGGAAGGATTCAGACTTTTTGGACTGGGCACACATAATAGCTAGTCGAAGAGCTGAAGAACACAAGATAAATACAGACAAGCAGGGCTAGGGTTCTACACATCATTTGCGGCCCGAACCTGGGTAAAAATCCCCTCGCGTTGATCACTAGACCTGCTCTTTGCACATCCCTTCGCCCCCGCCAACAGTAGAAGGAATTCCCTGGGGATCCCATAGGTGTCGTTTTCCCCGACAGGTGGTAAAGCGTTCACAGTAAAGCAAATATCAATACCTTACAAGTTCTTACCATGCAGCAGGTGGTGACAGGCAACCAACAGTGTCAAATAACTCCGAAGATTGAGTATAGCGATTGCCAGGGGAACGTACGTATACACGGTGTAGAAATATGTGGAGCTTGGAAGGTTAAATATATGGTAGCAAAAGATTACCAATAATCAATTCAGAGATGCAATGTTGAAATAAACGCTCAACGACGGTACTGTGCTGGTCCTAGGCTAGACCGGACTAGAGACGCGAGCCAAGAACACTAATGAGGTCACGGTGTTGCACAACTAGCATCAATAAAGGATATGAAGTAGCTCTGTACAGCAAGATATAATCGAAGATCACAATGGCAGTAAAGATAATGATGAGAAACAACTACCAAGTAGGATATACCAACAACTCTCTCTCCAACTTTACTCTAGAAATTTTTGTGCCACTTTTATGATAATTTTTCTCAAGAATGGCACTGACTCAAGCTTTCAAACGCAAAAAGAATCACTCAGTTCCGAGTTGATATGAGGAATTAAAAAATTCTAAAACTAGCCTGACAACTGGAACAATATGTGTTCGTGAACTTCGGAGGGCAAAAGGACCTATTTAGAAGCTGATTTTGAGGTGACAAATATTGATTTATCTTCTACAACTATTTAGATGCGCCTTGTCGCTAGCTTTAATTTGAGTACTCACGGAGCCAAAATGGACTTCGTATGAGGAAGTTATACCTGTTTTACTGAACATTGCGCAAAACAGATTCCAATCCGAATTCAGGTACGAGATTGAGTCTAGATATATCCAATTTTTTTCTCTCCTGTTTTTTCTCCCACTTTTTTCTTTTTCTTTCTCTCCTTTTTTTCTCTGACTTTTTTTTAACTTTTTCTCTCTGTATTTTTTCTCTCTCCCTCTTTCCTAAATAAACTAGATAAGATGTAGATTGGATCAAGTGAAGATGTGAACGACCTCAACTATGATTATGACAATGAACGGTGGGTAGCACGTGGTGGAAATTGATGGATGGGATGGTAGATAGCGGAAGGAATAACGATGCAAGAGCGATGTGACTAATGTGAACAGAATTCACAACTCTAAACGAACTAGACACTAAGACCAGCAACTTGACACGATGATCCAACCGATAATTCAATAATGCAAACAATGAAAATAAAATTGAAAAGGCTCAGACTGGCTTGGACAAAGGATAAACATATCTAACTTTTTTGGGATTTTTTTTGTATAATAGGTAAGAAAATAAATCTAATCTAGGAAAAACTAGAAATTCTCATCGAGCAACCTGAAAAATGATACCTCTTGATAAAGGCGAGGGTGCCGATCTTTCGATGAGATGATAACTATCAATTTGGTGGAGCCAACTTTGACGATCCGACTACAAGCGTGCACGATGTTGTGCCTTAGCAATCGCTAGACCAATCTCCTGAGGTTACTGACGATGCTGGAAGCACGATCAGCCTGACCACGTAGGTCTATTCCTGCACGCAATCGAAGAACAAGCAAGAATATGATAATGCTATCTGAATATTGTGAATATAGATGAAGTATTGATAAACGCGGGGATCCAAAAGCGGTCTTGGTCTGGTCGTTGGACACAAACAAAGTATACGAAGTAGCAAATGCTAACTTTTAACTAAACAAATCCCAAAGTCTAAACGATGCCCTAAGGGCTGTATATATGGAGGAAGAGGGGGGAATTTCATGGCCCTTGGCGGAGGGGTCCTAAACCAACCCTAACTCTTGTTTCCCCACACATACGGACTCTAAAAACAGCCTACAATCAGGTATTTCAAAATTACATGGGCCTGGCCCGATAATAAGGTGACACAGCACCTAGAATAGCCTCTATATGAAATTTATGAAGTGGCATCTTGTATATTTCTTCCAAGGCTTCATGCACTCATTATGGTGGTTTTAAATTCCTGGAATCATCACTTGTAACTCCGTTCTTGTCCCCCTTGCCCATGCCATCGTCTCCATGCTTGAACTTGATCCAAGGTTCATCTTTCTTATCCAAGCTAGGACCTTCATTTGTAAGCAAAGCAAATGTATCCAATTTAGGCAGCATCATATTCTCATGAACGTTAGAATCGCTACCAAGAATCAGAAGTACCTGGTAATTCAATTGGCGTGCGCGAGCTCTAGTAATTGGTCCAGTATGTATAGCAGCAGGAGCTGTGGGTGTAACAATGGTATTGATTTCCTCATTAACTTGTGAGAAAGTGCCTCTTCTATGTGACAACAAAGTGCAACCAGGATCTCCCACAACCTGGAGCAACATAGCAAGACGAAGCATATTGAGATCCATCATCACTTCATTCTGGATCACATCAAGCCTAGAAAGATTGACCTTATCTTTGTAGGGACTCATGAGGAACTAGCGGATATTTTCACGAAGCCATTGTATGAAGCAAAAATTTCGTGAGTTAAGGCCTGAGCTAAATATCATTGATTTGAGAAATGTGGCTTGAGGCAATATATGCACATCCCATCGCACTCATAATTTTATCTTGTTCTAGATGTAGGCATGGACATAGGGGGAGTGTTGTTACTTTAATGAACTCACACTCTCCTTATTATGCATAAATAGAATCAATCTTTGACATTAGCCATTGTTGACAGTACTTGTGCTTCAAAGATGAGTTTTGGTCTTGGACCCAAGGTTAAAATCTTCGTGGTGCCAAACCATTTGACTCAAACATAGGTGGCCCCGTCCACCGATCCTCTTCTCTTGAAAGAGGGTTTTTATATTTGGATTTAATTTGGTTTATGTAGACTTTAGGTATTTTTCTTTTTGTTCACTCTAAGGCGGGCTCTTTTCTTTTGCCTTTTATCCTTGGAGTGTTCCTCACCATTTGCTATGTGTTGAGTCTCCAATCCAAGCCATATATACAACGTCATCTACAAACCCTATGTTATAATTGCTTAAGCCATCCCTTCCAAATATTTGAACTTGTGCTATATCCTAGACTTCAAGTGGAAGTACCGCAAGATTTGGACGGTACTAACCCTTAATGTGGTACTACCTCCTAAACCCTATGGTACTACCGCTGAGGCGGTATTACCGGCCTCCTGCCGTTAGTTGTACCGAGGTGGTACTACCGCTCCTCGGAGCAGTACTACTGCTTAGAAGGCTACTGGAGGTGTTAAGTGAACAGGCATGGGAGGTTCCAACCCCCATACCCATTCACTTCGTCTCCCCCACTGCAAACTCCTCTGCAGCACCGGAACCACTACGGGCACCGCCCCCAGCTTGCCACATTTGGGCCATCTTCCTTGATTCCGACTGGTGAGATCGTTCTCCACCTTCTCCTCTTGCCGTGGACGCCGGTATTGCCCCCGTTTCTTGCTCCCACGGTTCTATTTTTTGAATCTAGGCTTTAGGGAAATGCGGTCTTGTTCATTGATTTTTAGCTAAATCATGGCAAGTTTAGGACGAGGAAGGATTGCTAGATAGGAGAGTAGAGGATTTGTTGCAGTAGTATCAAAGTTTTGTGGTTCCAATACTGCCGGATATTGCCATGATCTTGCGCATAAGATTTGGTGGTACTACCGCCCACCCCAGAGCGGTACTACCGCTTGAGCCTCAAGTGTTTCTACCGCTGCAAGACCACGGTACTACCGCTTGAACCACCAACCCTCTATTCTCTACAACGTCGCTCCTCTCTTCAAACTAATTTCTTTGGCTTATGCATTTATTTTACACCTGCTTTCCCTTCTGTTTTGTGTCATGTTGAGGTGGCAGTGGCTCCGGTCCTTCTGTGGCCCGTCGCAAGAACCCGAAGCGCGGGTGTACAACTAGTGATGCAGAAGAGGCTCCCCATGCACCAGTCAGGCAGTTCGGAAGGACCAAGTTCGTTGCCAAGAAGTAGAAGGAGAAGGCTGATAACCCACAAGTATAGGTGATCAATTGTAGATTTTTCGATAAAAAAGAGTGTCGAACCCAACGAGGAGCTAAAGGTGGAATTTATATTCTCTTCAAGTTCTATCGGCCACAAATACAACTCTACACACACTTAATGTTTGCTTTACCTAGAACAAGTATGAAACTATTTTGTAGGTGGAAGGATAAGTTTGCAAGAATAAAGCTAGAAGTACTTAGCGGAAATAAAACTAGGAGTAAATGGCAAGTCAAAAAAAGTTAGTTGTTTAGTAGAAAGCTTTTGTAACACAAGAGAAGGATTTTGTCCCTAGGCAATCGATAACTAGACCGGTAATTATTATTGCAATTTTATATGAGGGAGAGGCATGAGCTAACATACTTTCTGTACCGGGATCATATGCACTTATGATTGGAACTCTAGCAAGAATCCACAACTACTAAAGATCATTAAGGTAAAACCCAACCATAGCATTAAGTAACAAGTCCTCTTTACTCCCATACGCAACAACCCCCTTACACGGGTATGTGTTTCCATCACTCATGCCACCCACTATAAGTGAATCTTAAATGTATTGAAACACCCTACAATGGTAATCCCACACGCTTGCGCGACACGGAGGGCACCATAGGACAACACTAAAATAAAACATACAACTCAAACCAATGACGATCATCAATCAACCCATAGGACAAAATGAATCTACTCAAACATCATAGGATGGCAACGCATCATTGGATAATAATATGTAGCATTGAGCACCATGTTGAAGTAGAGAATTACATCGGGAATAGAGAGATTACACCGCTGCATAGAGGGGGACATAGTTGGTGATGATGGTGGCGAAGTTCTTGGTGTAGATTGTCGTCACAATGATTGCCCCGGCGACGCTCCGGCGCCACCAGGAGAGAGGTGGAGAGCCCCCTCCTTCCTATTCTTCCTTGGACTACACCTAGATGGGAGGAGAGTTTCCCCTCTGGTCCATGGTCTCCATGGCTACCACTCCAAGATTGGACCTCTCTCTCTCTCTCTCTCTCTCTCTCTCTCTCTCTCTCTCTCTCTATCCTCTTCCGTTTCGTGTTCCTATTTTGTGCCTCTTCGCCGTTTCTTAAATTCCCGGAGATTCATAACTCCGATTGGGCTGAAATTTTAACATGATTTTTTCTGGATATTACATTTTTGCGGCGAAAGAGGGCAACAATTGACTTATGAGGGCCCCACGAGCCACCTGGGCGCGCCCAGGTGCCTCGTGGCCCCCTTGGGCACCATGTTGCATTGATTCTTCTTCTCAAAGATCATATATATTTCAAAATAAATCTCCATATTTTTTATTGAGTTTGGACTTTGTTTGATATGGATATTCTGCGAAACCAAAAACATGCAACAAAGAGGAACTGCCACTGGGCACTGGATCTATATGTTAGTCCCAAAAATAATATAAAACTTTGCCAAAAGTATATGAAAGTTGTAGAATATTGGCATGAAACAATAAAAAATTATAGATACAATGGAGCATATCAGCATTCCAAAGCTTAATTCCTGCTCGTCCTCGAGTAGGTAAATGATGAAAAGAGAATTTTTGATGTGGAATGATACCTAACATAGTTTTGATCATATAATCAAATCCTGGCATGAATATTAAGACGCCAGTGATTCAAATCAATAGTCTATAATTTGAAATAGAGACATCAATACCCAGGAATACCAACAAACAATCACGCCTTTCAGAATAAAAATGCTAAAGAATGCTATCCCTACAAAACCATATAGTTGTGTCATGCTCCATCTCCTTAACACAAAGTATTTATCATGCACAACCCCGATGAGAAGCCGAGCAATTGGTTCATACTTTTTAACGCGCTTCAGGTATTTCAACCCCCACGTAATACATGAGCGCAAGCCATGGATATGGCACTATGGGTGGAATAGAATACGGTGGTAGAGATTATATGGAGAAGACAAAAAGGAAGAAAGTGTCACATTGACGCGACTAATCAATGGGTTATGGTGATGCCCATCAATTGATGTCAATGCGAGGAGTAGAGATTGCCATGCAACGGATGCAACTAGTAAGTGTATGAAAGCTCAATATGAAAACTAAGTGGGTGTGTACCCAACTTTCTTGCTTCTGATGACCTCAGGCAATTGAGGAGGACCATCATCGGAATATACAATCCAAGTTCTATAATGAAAAATTCCCACTAGTATATGAAAGTGAATACATAGGAGACTCTCTATATGAAAACGTGGTGCTACTCTGAAGCACAAGTGTGGTAAAGGAGAGTAGCATTGCCCCGTCTCTCTTTTTCTCTCATTTTTTGTTTTCTCTTTTTTCTCTTTCTCTCCTTTTCTCTTTCTTTGTTGGGCTCTTTTTGGCTTCTTTTTATTTATTTATTTATATTCGTCCGGATTATCATCCCGACTTGTTGGGGAATCATGGTCTCCATCATCCTTTCCTCACTGGGACAATGCTGTAATAATGATGATCATCACAATTCTATTAACTTACAACTCAATATTACAACTCAATATCTAGAACAATATGACTCTATATGAATGCCTCTAGCAGTGTACCAGGATGTGCAATGATGCTAGAATAACATGTATGATAATGATGAACGCTGGCTGGGCTACAAATACCATGTCCGCTATATGATCATGCAAAGCAATATGACAATGAATGCTCAAGTCATGTATATGATGATGATGGAAGTTGCATGGCAATATATCTCGAAATGGCTATGGAAATGCCATAATAGGTAGTTATGGTGGTTATTTTGAGGAAGATATAAGGAGGATTATGTGTGATAGAGTGTATCATATCACGGGGTTTGGATGCACCGGCGAAGTTTGCACCAACTCTCGAGGTGAGAAAGGGCAATGCATGGTACCGAAGAGGCTAGCAAATTGTGGAAAGGTGAGAGTGTGTATAATCCATGGACTCACATTAGTCATAAAGAACTCACATACTTATTGCGAAAGTTTATTAGCCCTCAAAGCAAGGTACTACTACGCATGCCCCTAGGGGGATAGATTGGTAGGAAAAGACCATCGCTCGTCCCCGATCGCTACTCATAAGGAAGACAATCAATAATAAATCATGCTCCAAGTTCTTAGCATAACGAGAGACCATGCGTGCATGCTTTGGGAATCACAAACCTTAACACTAATATTCTTACTCAACCACAATCATTCACTAGTACCTCCCACATATTATCATCTCAGTCTCACAAAACTATTGCAAGGAATCAAACATATCATATTTAGTGATCTACAAGTTTTATGTAGGATTTTATGACTAACCATGTGAATGACCAATTCCTGTTGACTCTCTAAGTAGATATACGTGAAGCAAAAGAGCATTCTGCAAATAACAGTTTAATTTTTTCTACAAAATACTACACTCTAATAAATATAAGTGAAGCAAAAGAGCATTCCGCAAATAGCAGTTTTATATATCTAGAGAAACATGCATCCAAACTTCAAATGATATAAGTGAAGCACATTATGCATTCTATAAAGCCATACTCAAAAGATATAAGTGAAGTGCAAAGAGCATTATATAGATCAACCAAGGACTATCTCATAACAACATGGTGCATTATTAAAATAAATATAAAAAGCACACGACGCTCCAAGAATTTACGCATATCATGTGAACAAAACAAAAACCAAAACATACCGATAATTGTTGAAGAAAGATGGGATGCCTTCTAGGGCATCCCCAAGCTTAGACGCTTGAGTCTCCCTGTATATTTACTGCAGATGCCTTGGGCATCACCATGATTGAACTCTTGTCTCTCCTTATTCTCCTCATATCGATACCTCCTCGATCTTCGAACACTTCATCCACACAAAACTTAACCGAAATTTTTATTAGAGGGGTTAGTACATATAACATCAAATTCCATCATGTCCCGCTGTAAAATTATTGTATAATTATAATCAAACATTACCCACTGCATGCTATCAGAATTCTATGGATCCCAAGTCAACAGGGCTCAACAAGATTTCAGACATAAGCAAATAAAGCAACTATAATAGCAATCTATGAAAACAAGACAATTTGTAAAGATGCAGATGGTACATATACTTCTATGACTCAAAAATATGAAAACTTAGGAAACAATAAAAGATTTGCATAGAAGTACTGTGTAAAAATTTCACAAACTTTTGAAGGTAAAGGAAAAAGTTTAAATTCGCGCACTATAGCCAAATTTTTTGTTTTTGCACTTCACATACCAAACAAGCATTTTAAACACCCTAACGGTAAATCTTGGCACATTATTTTTATAATACAATGTATTTGTACAAGGGAATAATTAGTTTTGTGAGAAACTTCCATGAAAGATTGTACATTGTTTCCATGAGCATGAACACAAGTGTTCAAGGTCGACCCTTACTTCTCCAATGCATAACCTTCCAATCACTTATCTTTTTGAAAAAGCTTTTAGGTTCCCCTCTTTTTTTTGTTTTTTTAACTTTTTTAAAAGCACACAACATAAGTAAGTGACTCTCTAAAATTTCCGGATTGTCTCCCAGGCAGCGCTTTCTTTAAAGCCATTAAGCTAGGCATATAGTGCTCAAGTAAATGATCCAGTCGGATCCCAAGGTATATCAAAGCCAATTTTAATTAACAATGATTTATAATTTAGTAGTGAGCACCAAGCAACATACACTGGTAACGTAATGTGCTATACAAACGGTTTTTAACCCCTTTTTGCAACCGTATTCTGAACCATCACCGAGTGAGTGTGTGCGATAGGGGGGGGGGGCTTCCCACACGACCAAAAACCGCCGGGGATAGGCGAGCGGCTACTGCCGACCGCCATAGAATAAACTTATGAGAAGTCGCCCCAATCCCACACGTTACGTCTCAACGTTACAATTCTGATCCGAGAGACATCCCAAACGATTACGCCACTATAGTCGTGTGAAAAGGTAGACATCAATATTTAATCTACCAATGTGTTTGCGAAAGGTACGTTATCGCACACAGTTCAAGAATGTAAAATGTGTGCGGTGCCTCTACTAATGCCAACGTGTCCATTTTCATAACTGTGTGCGATAGGTATTCCAATATCACAGACACTGGTTTGGAACGTTTGTCGTATTACCATGAATTGCACATGCATATGAGACGAAACCGTGTGTGCGTCCATCGGGATCGCAAACGTTTCACGTCAAAGAACCGTTAGTTTTCTATTTTTCATCGCGCACACTATTTTTCTTTCTAACCGTGTGCACGTTATTTTATTCGCTCCTGTATAATTTTATTTTCCCCTATAATTTATTATTCGAATTGGAAATTTTGAAATATGAAACGTGGAATTCAAATTCTCAGCACAATGGTTCAACAACCAATCCATAAAAAAAATCCTTAGTACAATATTTTCAGTAATTACAGGATTAGACAACAATTAACTATGATGAACCACAATATTTAGAGGCGGTAAAGGTGAAGAGACAAGTGTAAATCATTTTGGCTGCCGATGGTGTTGAAGAAGCGAAATGCCCAAAATGTGGCCTCCTGCATGCCATAGGCACGGACTACTTTTGTCCAACCCCTTGTGACGATCGCCCGCCCATATCCTTCACCCCTTTAGGAAGACTTCTAGAGCATTATCATGGTAGCATGAATTATATACTTTAACCTTAGTTGCCACCACTCCGGTCATGTAGTTTGCAAGGTAATCGTCAGTAAATAGCTTAAAAAACCACTGAAAAGAGAAAAATTTCAGATACTGAGGTCTAATAGAGTAACTTGTTGTGGGCAGGGGGAAAAGGCAACACATTACTTACCATCCTAAAGTTCACTATTGTCTTGGACGAAGTGTAAATAAAGAGCTTAATTCCCATCACCCGTTTCTTTTGCCTAACAATCTTTCTTAGTTTCCTCACTTGACGCTTGTTCATGAATATCTCATTGCCCCATACACAAAAGGGATCGAAGCATGGATCAGTACTGCTCATATATGTACCTAAAAGCAACCGGTAAATGTTAGAAGCTAAACTGAGATTGCACAAATGATGTAAAATACAACTACCTACGTACCTAAGTACAACTATTTTTAGAGATTTCAATATGAACTACATACGAATGTATATAGAATTATAGACATAGTTTATATTAGAATCTAGATTCACTCATTTTGCTCCGTATGTAGTCTATATTGGAATCTCCTAAAATACTTATATTTAGGGACAGATGGTGTATAAGACATGGGATGCAGCTAACCTCAGCGGCAAACAACAACATCGCTCATTGTAGCCCTGTGTAACTACATGGAAAGCCAATGTTAACTGCAACAGGGTTAACATCCACGAAAAATAGCAAATGGTAATAAAACGACAACATATGTAGTGATATCTTCATTGCGAAAGAGTAGCACAGTAGCAAAGCGACAGATTAAAAAATGGATAGAATTGCTTATTGCAACAGACAACCTAATATATCCATTGAAACTGGTATTGATAGAAATGAAATTGACAGAGTCAAACATCACAAGGCAGGTGCTGCTAGAGCATAGAATGGCCCTGTTGTTTATAAAAAGGTAGCGTAAATAGATAAGATGGGCTAGGCATGTTTACTACAACATGCTTAATACATGAACCGTACAAAACATGGCCATTGGAACTGGTATTGGTAAGATTCAACTGGTGAGTTCATACTTGGTAAGTCCGGAGGGGTAGTTGCTGGGGCACTTCATATGGACAAGAGCCCGCCCCAAGTCGGCCGCAGCGGAGGCGAGGTGTTCCTCTGGGTCGAAGAGTGGATCGGTGCCGCTGACATGTGTACCTACAAGAAGCAAGTAAATGTTAGAAGCCAATCTGCAATTGCACAAATGATGTAAAATACTGTAAGACATGGGATGTAGCTAACCTCGACGGCAAACAATAGCATCGCCCGTTATGGCCCTGCGTAAGTACATGGAAAGGCATCTTAAGTACAACAGGGTTAGCATCCACTATAGAAAATGGACATCATCTCTAGTATATCTTCATTGCGGAGAGTAGCACTGTAGCAAAGGGTCAGATTAAAAAATTGATACAACTGTAATTTGCAACAGGCTTAACAACATCGTAAGTCATTTTTTGTAAGTTTGTAGCCATTGGAATACATTTATTAAAAGTGGATACAACTGTTAATTGCAACAGGCTTAATAGCCATTGAAACGGGTACTGGTAAAAATGCAATTGCCAGAGTTAAACATCGCAAGGTAGGTGCTGCCAGAGCAGAGAATGGCCGAGTTGTCTATAAATATGTAGGGAAAATAGCTAAAACATTTTAGGCATGTTTACTACAACATGCTTAATACATCAACCGTACAAAACATAGACATTAATTGCAGCTGGTACTGGCAATATTGAACTGGTGACTTCATACTTGGTAAGTCCTGAGAGGTAGTTGCTGGGGCACTTCATCTTGGCCAGCGCCCGCCCAAAGTCAGTGGCGGCGGAGGCGGAGGCGAGCTGTTCCTCCGGGTCAAAGCATGGATCAGTGCCGCTGACATGTGTACCTACAGGCAACCAGTAAATATTAGAAGTTAAATTGCAATTGCACAAATGATGTAAAATACTGTAAGACATGGGATGCAGCTAGCCTCGACGGCAAACAACAACATCGCCCATTATGACCCTGCGTAAGTACATGGACAGGCATGTTAAGTACAACAGGGTTAGCATCCACCAAAAATAGCAAATGGGCAGTCTCTAGTTATATCATGAGTCATGTATTGTAAGTTGTTGCTGGTACTGGTGAAATTGAGCTGGACAATGAATAATTGAACATCACACAGTGTGCAGTACTGAAATAAACAGGGCACGAACATGCTTAATACATCAACCATACAAAACATAGCCATTGCAAGTGGTATTGGTAAGATTGAGATGGTCAGATCATACCTGGTAAGTCCTGCGGGGTAGTCGCTGGGGCACTTTATCTGGGCCAGAGCCTGCACCAAGTCGGCGCGACGGAGGCGAGGTGTTCCTCCGGGTCAACACGCACAACGGCTATCGCGCCATCGACCGCCATCAGCTCCTCGACCTGCATGTGATATGTGGTTGGGCTTGCGCAGCGATGCTCTGGATGTAGGGGCGGTGGGGATTTGGAGGCATGAGGATGTTTTGCAGGCGCCATTTAAGCAATCAGGCTAGGGCCGTGATAGAGATCGGTGGGTTACCTGACTGGATCAACGATGCTCTGGCAGAATGTAGATGTGGTTGAAGCTGTGGTTGCGGTGGCAGCGGTTTGAGCTGCCGGGAGGGGGAGGGTGGGGGGAGATACTAAGGAAATTTGATGGGTGGGGATTTGGTGGGAGGAATAAATTCTGAAATCACGCGCCTAATGAAAATTTTGCTGCAAAACGTGAAACTTGGGCGGGGGAAACACACAACACAGACGAAGCGCGTAAAATACTTGCGTGCAAGAAAAGAGAAAATTGGCAGATCACATCTCCAAAAAATGTACACGTGTAGTTGATTTTTTTGGGTTAATGGTACGCTTGCATTATTAGGAAACATCTCATAGGTAACCGTCTTATGGATCATTAACGCAAAAAAACGCACACGGGTACGCCATAGAAACCGTGTGTTTTGTGATCTTCTAATAATTCTTA
Source organism: Triticum aestivum (assembly GCF_018294505.1). Lineage (NCBI taxonomy): Eukaryota > Viridiplantae > Streptophyta > Magnoliopsida > Poales > Poaceae > Triticum > Triticum aestivum. The sequence goes on along the minus strand of NC_057802.1, from coordinate 199,610,427 downwards.
TATCTATCAGCATCTCCAACTGCACCTAATTTCATAAATCTCTTTCATTGTATCAGGATTATTCAATGTACATGAACGAGGCAAGGTGAGACCCGATGAACAATCATTGGTTTGTGAAATGTAATCAAGTGTCAACCTACCTCGCTCGCATAGCCAGATTTGATCCTATGCAACAAGAGAGAAGCTTGCTGCCATCCGTCGGCGTGGCAATTTAAGCCGGTGCGCGGCCATCTCGCGTGGCGAGGTGGGACTAAAAACCAGCTGCAGCCAGCTCTAGTCTCCGGTGGCTGCGAGCGGACGCTTTAGGAGTATTTAGGGCCGGGGTGCGGCTACAAAACTTCAGTGAACACATGCTAATCAACGCTCAAGGCCCTCAAAGGATGCTCTTACCGACATTGTACTTTAATAATAGATAGTACCAACTTAAAGTACTACTAGCAATTTGCTCTAAAACTACTACGTATGTAGTACTGGTAGATGCTCGTAATTAATTATACAAACTTACGGGCGACACACGCACTAACTACTTCTCTCATGCTAGCTTCCGGGCATGCTGGCCAGACGCCATCGTTCTCCTTCCTGGCCTTGTAGGCGGCAGCCCACCGTGCTTCGATCTTCACCGAGCTCTCCTCAGCATGGCGTGCGGCCTCTTCTTTCTTGCGGCGGCGGGACTCTCTTCTCTTGACCTCTTTCTGCCTTTTCCGCTCCTTCTGTGTTGCTTTGGCCGCGTCTAGATCCACCGCCCATTCGGCCATGGCAGCATCAAAGTCCACCCACATACTTGTGCGGCCGCGGGCGGCTATGAACTCTGCACGGTGGGATGCCATCGCTTCCTTACCATGTGTGCGGTCGCGGGCTGCGAGGAACACGGCGTGGCGGGATGCCATCGCTTCTTTACTAGTTACTGTGCGCTGCGGTGCCATGAACGATGCTTGGAGAGAGCTCTGGGAAGGAGTGGCTGGACAGCCGTACAGTGCGATGGTTTTCAAGAGCTCAACGACAAACGACGAAGGAAATTTGGCTTCCCTTACAATCTTGCTCATTCATTGTCGCACACGGTTCATCTTCGTCGCCTCTGAAAACAGTGTGGGCTGAGCCTATTGTGTGTTGCGTTATGATTGGCTGGAACCCCAGCTACGCGGATCACGCATGTGCACCGTAGGTTCTGCCGCGATCGAACGACAGTCCACGTCCCTCACATCACACCCGTGCAGCTATAGCTGGATTGGATTTATATGTGCTAAATGCCTAGAAGATGGACATAATCCCCTAAATATGGTAAATGAGCCCGGAAAAGTGCCAAATTCGAACATGGTGATTTTCAGGGTGTATGTTCATCGTAGAAAGAAACTCAAGGGCAAAGAACGAAGAAAATTTGGATTCCCCTTCAATCTTGGTGATTTCTCTCTTGAAAGCATGGAATTTCCACGGTGATAGTTCGATTTATGAAGGGCATGCATGACGACATAAGCCAAACCTTCTCGAATTTTTACCAGGGCATGGTGAGGCCATACCATGGCACCATGCCAGGCGTCATGTTTTTCAAGCATTTATTTCATTTTTCTATAGTTGAAAAACCAATAAACAAACGTTTGTGGTTGACTATTGCCACACATTTCATCGAAATATCCTCCCATTCCTTATAAAAGGCATGAGAATGTGCTAAATAGCACGAGCATGGTTTTCTAGACCATTCTTGTGCACCCTTTCATGCACCGGTTGTTTGAACTTGAATTATGTGCATTAAAGCCTAGAAAATGCACATAATCCCCTAAATATGGTAAATGAACCCGGAAAAGTGCCAAATTTGAACATGGTGATTTGTAGGGTGTATGTTCACCGTAGGAAAAAACTCATGGACCAAGGACGAAGGAAATTCGGATCCCCCTTCATTCTTGGGGATTTCCCCCTCGAAACCATGAAACTTCCTCGATGATGGTTCGATTTATGGAGGGTGTGCATGATGACATATAACAAACCTTCTCATCTTTTTACCAGGGCACGGTGAGGCCATACCATGGCACCATGCCAGGTGTCATGTTTTTCAAGCATGTATTTCATTTTTCTATAGTTGATAACCCAGTAAATGACGCGTTTGTGGTTGACTATTGCCACACATTCCCTTGAAATCTCTGCCCATTCCTTGTAAAAGGCATGAGAATTTACTAAATACCACGAGCATGGTTTTCTAGACCGTTCTTGTGCACCTTTTCATGCACCGATTGTTTGAATTTGAACTATGTGCCTTAATGCCTAGAAAATGCACATAATCCCCTAAATATGGTAAATGAGCCCAGAAAAATGCCAAATTTGAACACGTTGCATTGGAGGGGGTATGTTGATCATAGAAAAAAACAGAATGACAAACTAGGAAGGAAATTTGGATTCCCGGCCCCTTCAATCTTGGCGATTTCCCCCTCGAAACGATGAAACTTCCTCGGTAATGGTTCGATTTATGAAGGGCGTGCACGACGACATAAGCCAAACCTTCTCAAATTTTTACTAGGGAACAGTGATGCCATACCATGGCACCATGCCAGCCGTCATGCTTCTCAAGCATGTATTTCAATTTTCTATAGTTGAAAAATCAATAAACGACGTGTTTGTGGTTGAGTATTGCCACACATTTATGTGAAATCTCTGCCCATTCCTTGTAAAAGGCATGAGAATCTACTAAATAGCACGAGCATGGTTTTCCAGACCGTTGTCATTCACCTTTTCATGCACCGATTGTTTGAATTTGAATTATATGCATTAGTTCCTAGAAAATGTACATAATCCCCTAAATATGGTAAATGAAGCCGGAAAAGTGTCAAATTTGAACACGGTGATTTGCAGGGTGTATTTTCATCATAGAAAAAAAACTCATGGACAAAGGATGAAGGAAATTTGGTATTTCCTTCAATCTCGGTGATTTACTATCGCACATGATTCATCTCCGTCACCTCTGCGAACCGTGTGTCTTCACCCACACATACAAAAGGAAAAAGAAAACCCTCACCCACTTCGTGCCCACCCACTCACCGCGGACTCCTCCACAACTCTGCACCTCATCAACCTCTATCACAACGACCACTCTAAGCTCAACGGCTGCCGTCAGCGGGTGGAGGTCGCGCTCCAAACGGCACGAGATTTTGCCTCTACCGCTTGCCGCCGCCTATCTACACCGACATGCACTGACATTCTAGACTCTGGTCGATTTGGGATTTCTGCAGGATTGGGCCAGGGATTTTTCTCATGGAGAAGGTAATCAATTTAGCAAAATATTTACTCATCTCTTATCACAGTCCGTCCATCGCTGTTAATCAACTGGCGGAAATTGTCGTGGATTCATTTTTCTTCTAGCTGATTCGAGGGTTTTCATTCAGGTATCCACAGTGCGAGCACAAATCGGGCAAGTGTGGTCGCGGCCAGTCAGAAACGAAGTGCTATCTCACCATTCCGGATGACTTCAGGGAGCGCTCGGTATGTTCAATCTCGCCCTACCACAGTCAACATGGCCTAAATTTGTGAACATATACCATCTATTGTTACATTTGGATAAAAGGTACAGTGCCACGTGCGGCCTAGATGTCGAAGCCGATTTTTTCCCTATATTAGGCAAATTAATGATGAATTGTTCATTCAATTACTCTGATATTTGCATCAAACCTTTGTATTTTTAATTATATATTTTTGTACTTTGCTTTCAGCTATATATTGTTCTGTTCTATCAGTTACTCCCATATTTTGCATCTTGCTCTGTTATTTCAATATATCTAATCTACGATCTTAATTTTCATTTCAAGCAGTACATCCCTGGCTTTGTAAGAACAAGAGTAGAAGGGAACCTTGGACTTTACTTTGTTGATGACTCCATGGATGTCATATTGGCAATGCAACATGGATTTACAATGACAGTTAGCATAAAACTTGATAAATATGGTCACTCCTATTTTGATGCGGATCTTTGAGAAAAATGTCTAAGTTTTAAGAACTCAAAGTTGGCAATAAAATTCTAGTATGTGCACCACAACCTGGTCTAATTAACATGAATTTTTACGTCCCCAACGTCATTAGCCGGTCAAAGTCTGATCGATGAATGTTTACTTCCCCAACTTTCTCCATGCTGGCATATTTCGTAGCAAAATCGGGGTATTTTCCCCGACTAATTGATCACTATTTAAGCAACCAATTGTGATTTCATTTTCTGACTCCATTCCTAGGCAGTAACAAATTCTATTTACCAATTTATGTGCACTATATATTCTTCTGCCATGTTCTGAATAAATAATACCTTTCCACCTTTTAAGCAGGATATGTTGGATGCATAGTTAATGATCTGTATGTTACCAAGCATACCAAATTTTATTGGAAAGACTTGAAGCATGTCATAAAATTTGTTGATAATCTGACAGAGATAACACAACGTATGAACGCTAGATTTTGGATGGGATTAATTATACCTATGGTCCAGACATTGAACAAGAATAATTGTGTGCACAAAACACTGGTACAAAGTCTTAGTTTTATGTTGATGCTCATAAACTATATATATCGTCAACGATATGTTACAATTGGGTTTTATTCTATGTTTCAACATAAATTTCCCGCTGCAGTTGTTCCTGAATCGATTTCCCGGCGTAGTCGAATTACGCTTGTGCCTGCTAATAACGCCAGAGTGATTGCAAGGCAGAAATGGAACCATTCAACTCTCACTTGTCATGGCAATGCATCCATATTGGAAAATTGAAGACACTGTTCTACTCATGCTCTACCAAGGCATAGGAGGGTTCTTCCTTTCCATTGACGAGATGCCGAGTCGCCGTGATCAAGCTGCTTCCAGCGGATAGTTGTGGTTGTTGGCCCTCAGGCTCTTAAAATGTGCTAGCTATTACTATGTTAAGTATGTAGATATGGACCATATGGTTGTTGGCCCTCAGTGTCTTAAATTGTGATAGTTGTTACTATGTTAAGTATGTAGATATGCACCATATGGTTGTCAAAACCGCGTTACAAAGATTCCCCTTTTGTCGAATAGTGTAACGACTATATATATGTTACTCAAGTGCTGTTAGCAGAGTTCTTAAATTTTCATGGAAAGTATTAGTATCGTACACAACTCATTGCGTTTAACCGTGTGCCTGGTAGAGGATGTCCATGTTTTTTGACATGGCGATCACCACCGATGTCCAGAAGGTATTTGCATACTAATTGTCCATATCGCATATTCAGATAATATACATACAGGCCAACCCATTCAATTGACATATTTGACATGCATGAAGAAATTAATTGAGTATATATATATATATATTACTAATTTACAAGAATATAACGAACCGCGCGCACACAAAAGAGCTACATTGTGCACCTAATGCTGATCCAGAACGCACATCAGTCATCGTCCATCAGCGTGTCGATCATGGGCTCAGTGGGAGCAGAGGCTGCCAAGTTGATGACCTACACACCTTGATCGATCGAGGCTGGGGTAGACTCGACATCGGGAATCGCCGGTACTCCCTCGGGCGCAGCGCTCAACAGGGCTACCGCGACCGACGGGTCGGCCCCGGCGACCTCCGGCAAGACGACATTGGCTCTTGGCAGGGTTGCCGTGACGGCCCCCTGGTATGCCCCGACGACATCCGGCGTTGCGCGCTCCTCCATCTGGGACATAAGCCTGCACCTCGTGTGGCGGCCGCCACTGGCGCAGTTGTCCTTGCATCGTCAAGGTCCCTCCTCCTCCGCCCGCACCATCCACCGCACTCTGTGCTGAGCCAGCAGTACCGCCTGCTTGCGATCCCTGTCCCCTTTTAGGATGACCCTGGCTAACCTGGCGGCTTGCTCGTACCGCATTTCCTGCTTCCTCTGGCCGTCGTCGAGAGAGGCGGCAGCATGGCCGTCGACTGCCAAGCCGACCATCGCGCCTTCAGCCTCGATTCCGCCGTCACGCGACTCCATCCCGTCGTCAACCATTAGGGTGTCGGTGTACAAAAGAAGGGGCGCCACCTTTGTACCCCTTTACCTGTGCACGGGCTGTCGGAGCCGCGCCCACGACCACACCAAGCAGAACAGGGGAGGTGAACCAAGGTAAAACCAAAGCCCAAGACATCCAGAACAACGCCAAGACCAAGAACGCAAAGAAGCAAAGGGGCGGAGCAGCTTCCCCCGGCAAGGCCCTTGCTGGGGACGGCCTTTGCAGCCCCGGCAAGACCCTTGCCGGGGTAGCACGCCCAAACACCAACAGAGCGAGCCACCCTCGAGCCCACGGTCTCCAACACTATCAACCACGTTGGGCCAGGGCTCGGGAGGCACCTCTGTGGTGGCATGCAGATCTTTGAAGACATATTCTAGATCAGATGAGCATTAGAAGACAACGATCCTCGGCAAGATCCTTGCCGAGGAGAGCCACAAGACCCCCGGCAAGATCCTTGCCGGGGATGACAGTGCGCCACGGCAAGACCCTTGCCGGGCCACCCGGCAAGGCCCTCACCGAGGACGCTAGCAGGGCCACCTCCAGGCCCGCACCAGCCAAGTATCCACCACCGTTCGCATGCAGCTGCCAGCCCAACCACCTGGGCAGGCACCTGCGTGGCAACATGCAGCTCCCAGGCCAACTCAGCAAGCGCCTGCGTGGCGGCATGCAGATCTTCGTGGAGGCTCTACCACCACGCCACCACAACTGCCTGCCTTCCTACATGGCACCGCATGCAACGCTGGCTAGGGCGCGTGTCGAAGCGAGGAGGAGCGGCGACGGATGGGACGGGCCTCGTTCCCGTCCCCAATAAAGCAAGGGGACACCTAAGTGATGCATTAAATGCATCTTGTCCTGTAATACGAGCGATAAGCTCGCGACACTGTACGCCTTTCCACCTCATGTGTGCCACTGTGGCAGCCCCTTTCACCTATAAAAGGAGGCCGATGGCATACTGGAGAAGGATTCGGCTCTCTGGAACGGTACAACCACCGTAGCTAGTTCGAGAGCTCAAGAACAGTCAATACATCCACCAAAGCAGGACTAGGGTTTTACGCATCCTCGCGGCCCAAACCTGGGTAAACGATCCTTGTGCTGATTACTATTCCTGCTCTTCTTGCAACCCTGTGCCCCGGCAATCGTAGTAGGAATTCTTGTGATCCCATAGGTGTCGTTCCACACCGACATGTTTGGCGCGCCAGGTAGGGGGCGCAATTGTGAGAATTTGGTCTAGTAGTTGGCCTAGCAGTTCTTCATCGCCATGGCTCCCAAGAAGGAGACGGCCAAGAGAAAAGGGCGCCGCCTGCGAACGCGAAGGAAGCCGGCGCGGCAACAGAAAAGCTAAGTCATTCAGAGCCTTGAGTTATTTCCTTTTATGTATGAAAAACCTGCATGGAAAGGGGCCCTACCGCAATTGGCAACGCCCTTGTTCTGTTTCGAGTCCGCTCAACAGCTCAAGCGGTCGCGTCGAGGGTGGCAAGGTAGCCTTCCGCACTTGGCAACGCTCTCAATTATGACTCGAGTCAAGCTCGACAGTTCGGGCGGCCGCGTTAAGGGCGGTGAGGTGGTTTGCCCGGCAGCAAGCACACCCAGCAGGCCAATGGGGACCCGTCCCCAAGACGCCGCCCTGGGTTTACGCGCCGGTAAGCCTACCCGATAAACGTAGGGTGGACATACAAAGGAAAATCGAACAGGGACATAACATGCATAATATTAAAAGTGCTGTAGAGTCATATTACATCAAATTGTTGCTGCGGTTCTAACTAAAGATAGCAATTGTCTTGGTTGTGAACCTGCAGTGGCGACAAGAAACGGGGTGCCTAATCCTGGCGCTGGCCCTCCACCCTCAGAATCCTGCCGACACGGCTGATGATGGGCTTGATGCGCTCCCTGAGCTGCGCGAGGTCAGTATCCTCTGGCAAGCTCTA